>NW_015114037.1:20572-22744 GCF_001443285.1 Poecilia latipinna | reverse complement strand
CCCCTCTTCCACAGGTATGCGTTGTCATTATTTAATAATAATAAAAAAGCGGATTAGATCCGCTGTTTTTATGGGCCACGGGAATTATGCATGATGATCTGTATTTGTATGGTTTAGGTCTGTGCTGGTTTTGTGCGATTTTTGCAACAAGGACATGAAGCCCATTAGCAGACGTGCTCAGTGGCGGTTTCTGATATGGAAGGCATGGCAACCGCCCAGGGCATCATTATGTGGGTGGCGGCATGATGTATCTATACTAAAATGATAAATTCTAGACACTTTTTATGATAAACTGTACTTTCTTTGGCACTTTTTCAGATGGTCGATAGTAGGGAATTTTCCATAAAGAAAGAAATCTAAAAAAAAAAAAGTCTATTTTCTGCCAACAATATAGAAAAAACTACTAAAGATAGCCATAAATAAATGTTTTTATATGATGCTGCAGCCTAATTGACATCTAGGAAGGAAGTTTCAATGAAATGCATTTAAAATATAAACATTTTGGTGTAAGTCAAAAATTCTCTAAAATTAGATTTTTTTAAAAACAAACAAAAAATCCCTATTTCCTACCAGCAGTATCAAGGAAACTATTAATGATGGCCAAAAATGGATGCCTTTATGTTATTCAGCAGCCTAATTTATCTCTAGTAGAGAAGTGTTATTGAAATCTGATGAAAAATACAAGTTTGGGGAGTGATCAAAAAATACTTAATTTTGTCAATTTTTGAATTTTTTTTCCATCCGTCAAATTAGCTTTGAAAGCAGTTTTGCGGCCTAATAAATCTTTATTGAACCCAGACCCCTACAAAAAATGAGCCTGTTAAGACCACATAGCAGGACGGGCAAAATAGTTTTTGGGGCTTGGTTTCAACATATATTTTTTAATATAGTATCCCAAACATGCCATTCTCTGCTGTCAGGGTAATATTGAAATTTGTTTTATTTTTAAAAATTACATATTTTAAAAGTAAACTATTTATACTGTACATATTCATGTTTTTCGATATGATTTATATTTAAAGGATGTCATTACAAAATAAGTGTCAAATTTACTTTTTAAGTAATCGGCTTTCAAAAACCCCATCTTTTTCTACTCAAAGGTGGGTTTGTGGCAAGGTACACCTACCCCCCAAAATCTCGGAAACCGTTAGAGATAATGGGCTGAATTTTTTTCTGCTCTTTTCTGGTAATGCACTTAATAGAAAAATGCATTCAGAGTACAAAAAATATAAAGAAAAAAATTGGTTGCCGGTACCTAGTATCACTGCGTTGATTCCCGACTCTATAATGGTTGGTTGAGAATAATTTTAACTAATTTACTTGTGTATTTTTGAGAAAGCGATATATTTGCTACAATATTTTTTTAACTTTTACATTTATTTCCACAGACACTCCACAGAATGGGAGTCACATTTGTGTCAATCAGAATCTTCAGGAACGTCCTGATGTCCGTGATGAGGACAGAGATGCAACTGTGTGTGAGTATCTACTATTTTAGAATGTTGATGATATTTTATGCTTCAATATTGTTTATGTACATAATGTAATTATGCTATGTATTGACAATGCACAAAAATGTTTTCCAGCTGCATCCAGGACCTACTGCCAGTCATCTGGATGTTGGTCAAGAAAGAAGCAGGTAAGATCTAGAGATGTCACAATTCTTTGAATGATTAAAGTACTGTAATTTATTAAAATCAATCAAGGCAAATTATCTGCCTCAGAGTTTGTTGAACTATGTTTTACTATTTATTACCAACTGCTTTTAATTCTTTTTTTTCTTCCAATTGTTTCCAAGCGCTTTCTCTTTTTCATTGAAGTTTTTATTTTTTGTAAGAATGTATTAATGTGTTTTTTTTGTTGTTTGTTTGTTTTAATGTCTTATGTGTGCATACTAAGCTGGAAGTTGCCAAACATTTTCACTGTAGCTCATAATAATTGTCTGTCTGTATTAACAGCTGATGGAGGAAGGCAGAGAGTACTGGCAGCAGAGGACGTGGCATTCTGGGAGGATGGCAGCTATGAGGCGGTGTCAGGATGGACCCCAAGTTCCTCCAACCAGGAGCTCAGTGACATCAGGACTACATTACAGGAAGAGACGTCAGGTGTACAAGACAGGAAGAGACGTCAGGTCTATGCTACAGGAGAGATGTTGGGCCTGTCCTGAACGCA
>NW_015114037.1:6479-16709 GCF_001443285.1 Poecilia latipinna | reverse complement strand
TTGACTCCTGTGAGGGGAACAATGAGTACCTGTCATGGGAAAATCCACTACAGGGATGTCACCTGTTTTTGCCAAATAGAGCCAGGACAAATATTCTACCAATACTTTGACTTGAAAGAGCAAATCCTGCAACTAATAATGAAAATCGTCAGATTTTAGAATCAAAGACATTGATTTTCCACCCTGTTATGGGACAATAACAGGGTGTGATGTTCCATTCCACACATGTTTTTATGAAATATTGTTACAGAAACATTAAGTACTGTGAAATTTTCTGTGCCATGTTGGGAGTTGAAGACCAATAAATGCAAATATTGGTATAAATTTTTTAAATTACCAATATTTTCAATGCTGTCAGTAATAATGGGTAAAAAAAACAGTTTTTTCTTTACAATACAGACATAAATGATTTGTAACTTGATGATGTGTTACAATTTCAAGAATAAAACATATTATATAGTAAAAGGGACACAGTCTTTTTAAGAAAAAGTCATTATTTGTTAAACATGTCAGTGCTGCAACAAAATATTTAAAACTTAAAACATTAATACTTTTTTTTTTTTTCAAAAATCCTGAGGCCGAAATGTTGCCGCAAAAAAGAATCACCGTTTTGTAAGGAAAACTGATCTTCCCGTTATTTTATTTATGTTGTTATAACGCAGTACAGCAAGGCAGAGTGTGGAAAGTAGTAGAGATAGACAACATGGCGGACGGAGGACGGATATAAGGACGGAGCCATGAAGCCGGTATGTATTATGTACAGTCACTGCATTGATTCCCGACTGTATAGTGGTTGGTTGAGAATAATTTTAACTTATTCACTTATGTATTTTTGAGAAAGCAATATATTTGCTACAATATTTTTTTAATTTTACATTTATTTCCACAGACTCCACAGAATGGGAGTCACATTTGTGTCAATCAGAATCTTCAGGAACGTCCTGATGTCCATGACGAGGACAGAGATGCAACTGTGTGTGAGTATCTACTATTTTAGAATGTTGATATTTTATGCTTCAATATTGTTTATGTACATAATGTAATTATGCTATGTATTGACAATGCACAAAAATGTTTTCCAGCTGCATCCAGGACCTACTGCCAGTCATCCAGATGTAGCTAAAGAAAGAAGCAGGTAAGATTTATTACTAATATAGAGATGTCAATTCCTTGAATGATTAAAATACTGTGATTTATTAAAATCAATCAAGGCAATTCATCTGCCTCAGAGTTTGTTGAATTATGTTTTACTATTTATTACCAACTGCTTTTAATTATTTTTTTCTTCCAATTGTTTCCAAGTGTTTTCTCTTTTTCGTTAAAGTTTTTATTTTTGTAAGAATGTATTAATATAATGTTTTTTTTTGTTTGTTTGTTTGTTTTAATGTCTTATGTGCGCATACTAAGCTGGAAGTTGCCAAACATTTTCACTGTAGTTTCATAATGACAAAAAGATGCCGGTAGCTCGTAATTATTGTCTGTTCTGTATTAACAGCTGATGGAGGAAGGCAGAGAGTACTGGCAGCAGAGGACGTGGCATTCTGGGAGGATGGCAGCTATGAGGCGGTGTCAGGATGGACCCCAAGTTCCTCCATCCAGGAGCTCAGTGACATCAGGACTACAAGACAGGAAGAGACGTCAGGTCTATGCTACAGGAGAGATGTTGGGCCTGTCCTGAATGCAGCATAATGTTTGATCATGTTTGGACAAAAAACTCTGCCAGATGGTCCAGAAATTGACAAGCATTTATGTCTTATTTTGTGTGCAAACAGTAAAAAAATAAAAAAAAATAAAGAAAAAAAAAACTTATTTGTCTCTTTTATGTTCCTCATATATGAACATGTTGCATATAAGCAATATCAAATGAATATGTTTTAATACAGCATTTATTTTTATATAGATTTTTTAAAATGCAGCATTAAAAATATTAATGATTGGGGCGGGGTTTATTTGTAAAGATGTAAGTGCTGTCCAATGGGCACACATCAACCAACCAATCACATGTCACTGATGAGCTGTGATGTCATTGTCTTTCATCCAATTACTGAGAATCCACGTGGGTCTGTTGAAGTGCCTTTGCATATGCTAGGCTATTCGTATGCTAAGTAGAGTCATTAACACCTGCCGCCAGCCTGCTCCCCCCCGCCAAGGATTCCGCATTCGACAGAATTCGACTCCCGTGAGGGAAAACGTAGACTGTCGATTGCTGTAGATATTTGTCGCTGACGAGCTGAGTTTGCGTCAGAATACAGGGTCAAAAATCCCACTTTTCGTCCAGTGTGACTTTGCCAGGAGGCTCAGCCACCTGGTTTCATGGCCCTTTGAGAACAAATGTGTTCAAGTGGGTTGTTTACAACCCATCAAATATGGAGCGGCAGCACCATTTCTTTGGAATCATTCTTCATTCTATTTTTATGCTAACGTGTAAAATTATTAAACCAAAATTATTTATTTGTAGCACTTCTCCAATCAAGCAAAATTTCTTGTCACATTTTACAACAGTAGCAAATGTTTTTAAGTTAAATGTTAGTTTACTTTTAAGATATTTTAAGTCAAGTATGATTCAAAATTTTAAACTTGATAGAATGATGAAAAATCCTACTTAAATTAATGGTATTAATATACCATTGTCATTCTAAACTTAATATTTAACCATTAAAATTCCTGTTTTAATCCCTAGACTTCTGAAATATTCCCTTCTGAAGTCTGTCATGGTGCCTCGAATGATTAAGTGACGCAGTTGCAAAGGGTTAATAGTTTAAGTCATGCAGAACTGATCTGACCATTTCCCTAGCAACGATCAGAAGCAAGACATTGCCCCAGAACTACAGAGACTCATTGTAGCTATGACCTCATCTATGACATAGATCTATGTCATAGATCAAAGAACATGTGAAGTTCTAAATGCTTGCATCTCAAAACAGGACGTTATATACAAGTAAGTAGCTCTTGGACAATTACCACTAAATTACCACTTTTCAAGAACTTTAAGAATGGCAGAAATTGCAGCCACAATGTTTTTTCCTCTGACGTTTGCCACCGGCTATCTGATAACCACCCGAGTGAGGAAAGTGTTAAACAAAGTACTCCCTGGAATTACTTTTGACATTAATAGTCACAAGGACGAGATCGAGTATGATGAATTTGATTCGCACCTTTTCCTTCCTTCCCCGGCTGGGGAAGTGTACTCTGACAAGAAACGGATCTCTCAAGACGAGTGCCCTGACACAGAATATGATATTTTTGATGAATATCTTTTCAATCCTTCCAAGAGTAGGAAGCAAACTTCAAACTTCAAAAACACACTGGCCAGGCAAAACTCCCCGGATGGGGAAGTTTGCTCTGAGTTTTCAGACCGTAAAAAGGCGTTGGAAGACAATATCCCTGGATCGAACACTGCAGAAGGGACCAATATCTACAGTCTTTCAAAAAAGCAAACTTCCTCATCTTGGGGAGTTTATTATTATGATTCAGCAGGGTATTGTGTGAGTCTTCAGACAGATAAATCTGAAATGAGTCTTCAAAAAGATCCGTCTGAAGACTCATTACAGACGGATCTGTCTGAAGACTTTACCCTGGGAGAGTCCGTCATAGAAGAAAACGGAAGTGAAGAGAAGAGATGTAATGCCGAAAAGGGCAAATATCCACCCAAACGTCGAACTTGCAATTCTTGCTGTCCACCTTCTTGACTGACAGGGGTAGCAGCTTAAGAAGGGAGGTCCAGACTTCCCTCTCCCCAGCAACTTGTACCATGTCCTCTGGGGGAATCCCAAGGTGTTCACAGGCCGGCCGAGAGACATAGTCCAGCGTGTCCTGGGTCTTCCCCGGGGAAGACTCAGGGGCTGGACATACTTCCACTCTGGAGTTGCCCATGATGAGAGGCGCCAGGCAAGAGTGGGCATACTTTGTTGCCCCCCCTGTCTCGGCGCCTGTACGTTGGGGTTTACAAGAGGGTAGCCTCCCTCCATTACGGGTGGGGGGATGGGTTCTGACTGTTTGTGCTGACGGGCCGAACAGCAGTTCAGATTACCTACCCTTCTTGGAGTCCTTGGAGGGGGTACCGGATAGTGCCCCTCCTGGGGACTCCCTTGTTCTGCTGGGGGAGCTTCGATGCTCACGTGGGCAATGACAGTAAGACCTGGAGGGGTGTGGTTGGGAGGAACGGAACGAGTTGTGCTCTGTCGTTGGACTTCTGTGCTCGTCATGGACTGTCCATAACGGACACTATGTTCAGGCATAAGGGTGTCCATATGTGCACTTGGCACTGGGACACCCTAGGCCACAGTTCGATGATCGACTTTGTCATCGTTTCATCGGATCTGTGGCCGTATGTCTTGGACACTCGGGTGAGGAGAGGTGCGGAGCTGTCCACTGACGCTTCACTGTTGTGTCTCAGTCCAGTCTGTTGTCCAGATGAACACTGAAGTGTTTATATTCTTCAACCACCTCCACTTCTTCTCCCATGATGGAAATGGGGTTTGATTTAATCCTCCTGTTTGTCCTGAAATCAACAATCATCTCCTTTGTTCTCTGATGCTCCGGCTTCCTGGCCACAGTCTGAATTCATGACTCTAAATTCTAAACTCTAAATTCTCCTTAGGTGTCAATAAAATATCAAAAATAAAACATCAGGGCTGCACAGTTGATAGCACTGTTGCCTTGCAGCAGTAAAGTCTTGGGTTTGAATCCCAGCCTGGATTCTTTATGCATGGGGTTTGCTTGTTCTCCATGTGCATGAGTGGGTTCTCTCCGGGTGCTCCGGCTTCTTCCCACAGTACAAAAAGATGTTGTGCACATTAGATAATAGTTGGATGATACAAGAAAATGCTAACTTGTTTATAATAATTATTATAGTTAATTGTAATAATAACAATACTAATATGAATATTAATAGATTAGTTATGTTAATATAATAAATAATAACTATTATCAAATAAAAATAATATTTATTATTTATTATATTGATTATCATTATTACTATTGATAACGATAGTAATAATAATAACAGAAAGTTATTGTTTAATATTGTTATTATTGTTATTGTTTTTAATAATAATAGTACCTTTATTATTATTAAAAACAATAGCAATAATAATAATTATTATTGCTATTGTTTTTAATAATAATAATAATAATAATAATAATAATAATGGTACTATTATTATTAAAAACAATAGCAATAATAATATTGAATTATAACAAAGTTATTATAATTTAAAAAACAATAGCAATAATAATATAATAATGTTTTTAAAATTCTTATTATTGCTATTGTTTGTTAATAATAGTAATAATAATAGTACTAATAATATCCCCACAAAAAAACCCCCCTGAATATTCAGTCCAATGTAATGGACAAAATAAACATCAAGCCATAATGTTTATTTTGCGATTATTAATAAGTGATCAATGTGGTAGATTAGCTACCGCTGCTATTAGCTCATTAAACACCTGCTGACTGCTGAGTTAGAGCTACTGCTGACTGACTCATCTGTTGTTGTGTTGTAACAAAATACTTTTTTTTTTCAAAAATCCTGAGGCCGAAATGTTGCCGCAAAAAAAGAATCACCCAAATATGAGTAAGTTCATAAATTGATGTCAAAGAAGAAGAAGCTGTCTACAAAAAGCTAATTTATGGATTAATAGAAATTGAAAGTTGAATTTCAGTTTTTCTGTCATGGTTTAGAACTGGGGTTAACAGGGTGCACCCCCTTTTGGGTTTTATTTATGAAGACACATTGATAATGTCAATAAATAAATATGAAATTTTTATGTTTATGTTTTGTAATTTTTTTTGTAATTTTATTTAAATAAGTTTGCCAGTCTTGTAAAACTTTTTGTGTATTTCATGGTTGTGATCCAGAATCTTCAGCTTCACAGAGTCCAGTCTTAACCAACCAAAGTGACAAGAACCCTCTCAAACGGCGACGCCTCCCTGCATCACGATTTTGACATCAGCAAATGATCATAGTAAGTCTCTTACCATTTCCAGTAAAAACCTGATTGATCTCAACTAAAAAGCCTGCAGAACGTGCCATGCTTACTGATGCGTTTTCAATTGCTAGCAGGTCCACGATGGGAGAAGGAAGATGAATTAGATATCGAGGAAGATTCATCGCAGGAGAAAGATGAAGGAAAGAGACACGAGGCCGGATCAGCTACTGAGGTATGAAGTAGCCAAAATGTTCTGTGTACGAGGTAGGGCTGTGTGTGTGAGAAAGTGACAGCTAGCATGCAGTCACTGTAATGACATTGAATTGACAGTGACTTGAAATTGAAAATGTCAGAAAGAAAAAAGCAAAGAAAGAAAAACAGACAGTTAGAAAAATGAATACAGTTGAAATAACTGGAGAGCCATCTTCTCCAAGCATCAGAAATTATTATGAAACTTTACTTTTTTCAGCCGAACTTAAAACCTGCATAATAACAGTAGGCTATTTAAGATTTTAAAAGTCTTGCAGAGTGGATTTGGTTAGGCTTAATTAGAACTGAAATAATTGTAGAGCATAAACTGGAAAAACAAAAACATAGTAAATAGAGAGTATGTTTTGGAGTTAAGGCCACTACTCACTTCCCCGTTGAAGAAGCAGAATATCGTAGAAACCAAGAGACCCTAAATGTCAATCGAAAGATTAGATTAAAATAAGACTAGATGATATCAAGTCATACTTCATGAAATAAGGTGTAAAACAAACTAGTGCGTTCTTTCGGCGCTGACCTGATAATGCATGAGGATGTTCATGATGTATAAGTAAATCTCTGAGATCCAGTGGTCATGGGGCTTGTATGCCAGCAGGACGTACTGGATGCCCAGCAGGGGGATGAGGATGAGGGTGGCTCTCACCGCCCTCATGTACAGGCTGGATTCAGCCTGATGCGTGACGCGCAGTTTGGTGATGATGACCCGAATGATGTTCAGAAGGAAGAAGAAATTCACCTGTCAACGAGGAAATTCACATACAACATTAGAAACGGATCAAGAGCGTAACAGAGAGACGGATTTTAGCTTCAAATACCTGCCAGGTTAGACTATCACAATAGTAGAGTGGTGCGTTTCATGATTTCCTGCTTTTTTTATGTTTGTCACACGTTTGTTTCAGAATATCAAACTACTTTAAATCTTAGTCAAGTAAACACAAAATACATTTTTGAAATGAAGGAGCTTATTATTAATGGTTAAAAAAAAATCTGAACCTACAAGGGCCAGGGCGATTGATCCCAACCCCAATCCTAATATTGTGGTTTTGAGGGATTTATTTAAAAAAAACCAAAGGCACACTATTGTTTGTACAGAAAACTGTTGAACTAAGTTATTGTAGCACTTTTTAGTACCACACAAGAAGTGCTACAGTATTTTCTGTGTGGTACTATGAGATTATCTGTCTCATACTGTACAGGGTTTCCCCCAGTATATTATAAGCCTGGCGGGCCACCAGACTTTACTTGTTCCCTCACCAGGCTAAGCATTACTGATGTAATTAAGTACTTTTAAAATGTTTGCATTTTTTAAGACTTTATACTTGGTGTTCATAATTATGAAGTGATGTTTTCAAATTTCAACTCAAAGACACGACAGGCCACTGGATGAATGACTGCCCTAGTGCTAAACTACTGGGCTTAGGAAGTTTTCTGGGGGAAATGTTGCTGTATTGTTATGACATAGTGATACTTTTAAGAAATATATAAAACACATATGCTTAATAAACGGTACGTATTACATCTTTAAAGCTTTTTACACATTAGAAAAAAATCTTAATCGGCATTAAGGAACAAAAAAAAAAAGTCTTCTTTTACCGAAACATTTGGCTTATCCAATAAAAACTCTCACCACTAACGCGGCGCAGATGGGAGCATGGATAATGTACAGCAGGGACGTAGCCGAACTGACCCAGCATCTGCAAATTCAGCGAACAGACAGCCTGTTAACAAAACACTTGATATATAACACTTGATGCGTAAGCACGAATCAGAAACACTCACTTGTCGTTGTAGTAGCAGGTGCGTGCGATTGAATATATAACAGCTGGGACAAGGGGGAAACCTGTGGGACATTTGAACTTTAGCAACTCTGACATGCAGTTTTATTTGTATATATTTTTTTGAAGCAAAGGTCTTTTTTACTAACCCCATCCGAGAAGATAATACCACATGAGATGTTGTTTCTCGGCAAACACCGCCACGACAATCAGAGTGTGTAGGTAAATGCCCTCACACAGCATCCAGAAGTAGTTGCAGCTCATGATGTACATTTGAACGAACGCAAGAATCTTGCAGCTGCCCTGTACAGGAAAAGACCAGAGACTCAATTACCGTTCCGCGCTTCAATGAACAAAACACGTTTTAGTTCGATCGTAAGACAGAAATCCGTCCGACCTGGCTGCTGAGCGAATCCTCCTTATTTATGCAGAACCATGTCACAGTAATCACTGAGTTTAAGACAAATGAAAGGAAAAGATTTTTGTGAAGAGTTATCCTCTCGCAGCTCAAAGTTCTGAGGAAACCAGAAAGGAGATTTTAAGCACATTTTGTCCCAATCGTCAATAGTGAGTTTATTCCCGATTGAAGGCAACTTACTTGAAATAGAAGAAGATTCCTAAGGAAACGAGGAGCGATACGAGCGACAGTCCATGACCAATCATGATCAAGTAGAAGTGGGTCATTGCTGTAGACTGAAAGAAGGTGGGATGACATTAACATAGACACACTCAGCTCACTCTGTGTAAGTGTGTGTGTGTGTGTGTTTCTTACCGTCCAGTTAGTTTCATTGGGTTTGCAGCTGGTGAAGTCTGTCCACGTTCTGTTGCTGTACGGGTGGCGTGCCCACTCGCCGGTTTCTGTGCAGACTTTTACTGCTATTGCTGTGCAAAAAATATGACACAACTTTTTCACTTGTTGACAGTGTACGACAAGGTTTCCCCCAGAAAACTTCCCAGGCCTGGTAGTTTAGTGCCAGGACTGTCATTCATCCAGCAGCCGCCGTGTTTTTGAGTAAAAAGAAAAATGTTTAAAGTTAAAGTTGGCAGGAATTTTAAAATACCACTTGATAATTATATGTAATTGGAAGATTGGAAGATGAATACCTAAAGTATGAAAAAATGCAAAGATTTTAAAAAGACTAATGATTAGCCCGGTGGAGGCACAAGTAAAGCCTGGTGGCCCGCCAGGCTTAAAATACACTGGGGGAAACCCCAGTGTATTTTAAACCCTGATTTTCAGGAGGGTTTAGATTGTATTATTGTTAGTAATTTTTGGGGGTCTGTTTTGTAAATATAGGAGCCTCCATAAATATTTCCTGTATACAGGATCATGTATTAAATCCAAACCAATAGTTGATTCCTAGGATGTAACAAATTAATAGTTTCAATTATGTTTTTTAAGACTCTTAAGCATAGTTGTGTTTTTAGTTATTGTCAAGTATATGTCATACTACTGAATGTCATATTATTGAATTTCCTGTCAACTTTTGACATTTCACAACACAAAAACAAGGCGGGCCGTTTACTATCGATTATTCAATCAATCTTAATTTTTCATAACTTTTCCCTCAATCTGAAAATGTGTGTTTCCTACAGGACCAGAGAAATTCACCTCGTGTGTCAAAATCCTTGAAGTAGTCCGGACAGTTCTGCTCTGTCGTTCCAGGTTCAGTGTCTTCCCAACACAGCCATCCATCCCATGTTGCATTGCAGTAGTTTACTGCACTCCCAGAAAAGGGGGAAAAAAGCATAGTTTTAAATGTCCATTTTTCACATAAATTAGAAAGTCGTCCCTTATCGAAGAGGCTTTTTCAACCCGACCCCTTCCCAAACGCAGCGTTTCCATCGCTCACCATTACTGTTAATTTTGCGATTAGATCCTCTTGCTATCCTTTGGAAGCAGCGGAACTGGGACATGGCGATCCGCTGGGTCACGTGTTTCAGGTGAGTCTCGTTGCCTCTGTCATCGTCGGCCTGGACCAGCAGCTACGATTAAGGAAACGGACATGTTAAAGCAAAATGTCTGGATAATACCGCACAACCTAAGTAACATATTTTCACTTTGAACTAGGCAGTTCTGAGAACATAAAAAATTTAATAAAATGTATTCAGAAAAGAGGCTGAACTTCTGATTCCTAAATTGATGTTAATTGAGTTGTTTAATGACTTTATAAATTTATATATATTAGAGGTGTGCCGGTCTCTTGTTGCTGATCACCTGCATCTCATTTCCAACCTGCCTGTGCAGGTGGTC
>NW_015114037.1:0-1048 GCF_001443285.1 Poecilia latipinna | reverse complement strand
CATGCCTTATTTATTGTCCCCCATATATGAAACTTATGTATTACATATTATTTTCATGTAGGACGGTCAGTTATGATATTTTTATATCGGTACAAAAGTCATGTTCAACATTTTTATTTATTGTTGTCATAATAAATCACACTTAATAATGTTGACAAAATTGTCTGTATTGTGATTGTAAATGGTTCCCCTTTTTACAATTTTTCATTTTATTTATTGAGAGCATCATTAAATATGAATGTATTTGAATTGATTGTTCGACACATTGTGTTGTATGCACTTAAAATTCATACTTGTCTATATTACCAGTGTACTTCTCATTCGTATTGCATGTATTTCAATCAATCAATCAAATTTTATATGTATAGCACATTTCAGCAGCAAGGCATTTCAAGGTGCTTTACATAATTAAAGAAAAAAATAAGAACAGCAAGTGACATTGAATAAACAGTAAGAAAGAGAAAGAGATTTTGTAAAAAAAAATGTATTTATGTTATTCTTTAGCAGTGATTGTTTTTCCAGTCTATGTTTGTTGAGACAAAAATTCTCAGAGATATTATATCAGAAAATATTAAGGAATAGTTATTTTTGTTACATTTTCTGTTAATAAAATAGAAAATCAAAGAATTTTGATAAAACTATCAGTCCGTATTGCCCATCTTTATTCCATGTTTCACCGTACTTGTACTTCCTCTCTATTTTAGCCAAAAAACTTTTACTTCATTATTCCACAATACATGTGCTGACATTGATAAATTTTACGGAAAACGAGTCTGAAAAGAAAGAATGACATGTTTCTTTTCTACTGGTGAGATTTTCATTTTTCTTTTGAAGTGTAAATGTGACTTTTAAAATCAATACATCATTTCAATATAAATTTGAAACACACAAATACAACCTTTCACCTTCTGAAATAATGAGCTAACAAACAAATATTGATAATTAAGAAGAAGCTTTATGTTGACAAAACCTAATATCACCTTCAGTAAAAAAATAATGAACTCAAAATATTCTTTGTTATTTGACAATTCTGATTTTTTTATTTACA
>NW_015114036.1:157898-172770 GCF_001443285.1 Poecilia latipinna | reverse complement strand
ATATATATATATATATATATATATATATATATATATATATATATATATATATATATATATAAAACACTTGAAAGAAATTTGACTTAGTAATTTAACACCTTGAAATGTTCTCTTTAAAAACTCAGAGTGGGGGAAGGCAGCCACAGGAGAGGACAGGATTTCTCAAACATGCATAAAAAAATCAAGGCAACGCTTCAGGTGATTTTTGATGAGGAAATAAAATTATAGAATGATGTGAAGCTCAAAAATGTCAATTTTACATAATTCAAGCCTTTACAGCAAATATCTGAAACTGTAGGAAATGATGTGACACTGAAATTTTGGACTACATTCCCAAATTTTTACCTTGTTGCTTAGCTAGCTCTTTTGTCAATGAACTGCATTATGTTTGCCAACATCCTATGGAAGTTCATCAAGCAGATTTTAAAATCGGTTGGATGCAAACAGGCACGCTGTTGGACCACTGCAGCGTACAAGGCAGTTGAGTGTGATCAGTAATGCCATAAATGATATAAGCTGGCAACAGTTGCTCAGCTGAAATGCAACATAATTTTACGTGACACAGGCAGTAGTTTTTATAAATGAGGCATCAGCCAATGCAGACTCTGCACCTGAAAAACAGCAGGCTAACCCATAAATTACAATCAATCAGTCTGCCAATCAATCAGCGTCCAGCTTACTCAGCATCGACACCTTCACCAGGAGCTGGTAACAGCCGGCTGCCACTGCTCAGTGTTGAGGGAGCCAAGCTTTTAAACGTTGAACTAGAAAATTAGTTCCAGCAGGACAACGGTGGAGTGGGCCTTGTTTTCCCTCGTCAGGAATAACATGAATACATCTGAGATACTACAAAAAAATAGGTTTGGAGGTAACTTCCCATGTTATCTTCTGCTCAGGTAATTCCTGGACAACAATCATTTTTAATGTATAGAGGGTTACTTACAGAAGTGTAGTCTGTGTGACATATACCAGTGCAAATTGCTTTTTGTGTTACTTGTTGCCATACATCAGTGTTGTGCAGCAGTCTATTGTTTAACATTACCTTTAACACCAGGTACACCAACATAGAAATTTGAATCAAATACAAAAATAAATTAAACAAATCAAATTAATTTTCTATCTTTGTTTTTCTCTTTTATTTGGCAGTTAGCACAACTACGGGTTCTATATTAGAGGACGTTTTATTAGGAGGCACTATCAAAATGCCAGTGGCTAATATAATCTCCCAACAGCTAATGTTATTTCAGAAGAGCTTGTGTCTAGAGGTGTTAGAGTGTCAAGAGTCCAAAACTGTCTTTGTCTTTGCCTGCACCTGCAATTATTCACAGCTTTTGTTTTCAACCTCCCACTTTTTTGTTTCCCTGACAACAGTGACATGCTCCAGTCTGCAGACACAGAAAATATCTGTAAATACTTAATTATTTATTTACTTTTCTTTGATTGAAATCAAACAGTGCAGTGTTTTGAGAGGTACTCCACTCAAAACACAGTTTTTTATTGAATTATCTGATTGTAAAAAACAAAACAACTATGATATGAAAGTTTAAAGCAGTAGCTTTTCAAAAAGTAATGCTACCACTACCATTGTATGTGACTCCATAATAAGCTTGACAGTGAAAATACTCCTGAAGAAATTGCTGGGAAGGAAATTCAAGTAAACACACAAAAAAACCCTCAAGCAGCTTCATGCATTTCAGACTGATTTAAGCAACCCAAACTGATAGAATATATTAACAGTGTTCTTTTGCTATAGCTAAAAACTACTTTAACTATAGGCCAGTGAAAGGCTGAGATGAAGAAAATCAAAAACCGTATTTATTTCAACAAAATATTTTCCAAAAACTCTTCCGTCTCGACCCACCTGTTCTTGCTCAGAGACTCCTGTGTTAAACCTGTTTGGTTAACACAATTTCTGATAATGAACATGTATTACATCAGCCATTACATCTAGACTGGGCAATAGGTGGGGCAAATTCTTACTGTCTTTTCATTATATGACCAATAAATGACAGAGTTACTTATCCATGAAAAGTCACTGCCTGCGTTCCCATTAAAAATGTGTGGAAATGTTTGTCTATATTGCACTAATGTAGAAAAAACAGAATTTTGCATTTGCAATGTTTCCATTAAACAAGAAATTAAAATCACATGTGATTAAGTCATTAAAAATCATGGCAGAGATGGATGTAAAACAGTTTCATGAGATATATTCACATAGCGCTCATCAGCTATCAGCGGAGGAGTCGGCATCTTATTCAGACGTTGGAGCAACAAGTGTGTTGCACGTTGGAGTGCTATGTTTGCAGTGTTTTGGGGAAACAAGAGCTCTGGATTCAACATGTTCAAATGACTCAACTTTTTATAAACTTTGCGTTGCTGTGAGAGTTCTGGTGGAGCCAGTTTCACAGGACCAACCATCAAAATCCTACTGCTTCCTGTTGTCTTGTTTGCTGTTTCAGTTGATCATGTGACTTTTGTGATGTGAAAACAGTGTTTCCGTTGTGGTTTTATGAAATATATCTATGTTGATACAGAAGAAAAATAACCTTATCTTAGCACAAAACTTAGATTGAAAAATTTGAGGTTTTTTCAAAATTGGCATTTAGATTCAGGGGATTTATTTTTGTAATTTTAAATTGTGAAATTCTATGGTTAATGGAAACACAGCTACTGAGGCCTGTAGCACTTTAGTTTTTGCTCTGGGATGCAGAGAGAACTAGCAGTAAGAAGTGAGTTTTCAACCTCAGCTAGGCTAGAAGGAGAGACGTTTCCTAATTAGTTGTTGGAGTAAAAAATGACATACAAGCTGATCTTTGTTGAAATGTTGTTCATGACCTGCTCTCCACTGACTTGTGGGAGAGTTTGAATCTATCAGCTGGCTTCACTCATCTGGTTTGGTGAATAGCCCTGATGCACGGTAACAGATGGTTCATCAAATCAACTGCCAAGTCACTTTTCATTAACTTTCTACTGATGATTATTCAGGTAGAGGTGTGAAACTTTGAGATTCAAATGCTTTAGCAAAACAGAAGATGTAAAGTAAACACATAAAATAAAATCTATTAAAACTCAAAAGTGTATCTGAGAAGATGGAATCTAACTGAACAGAATTAAAAATAAGGAACAAAAATAAGGAGTGAAAACTGACAAAACAAATTGAGAAATAATCAGTGATGGTGGATTGTGTTTTCAAGTCACATAATGCCATTTTATAGTATAATCAAGTGACTATGTTACCTTTAGTTGTTATTTAAAAAGCTGTATATATCAAATATGAAATGAAAAGAAATGTGACTTTGAAAATTAGCGCCTTCAACATCATGACGAGAAAAAGATTCATGCTTGTCCTGGTTGAAGGAGCTCCAGCTGCTGAAGGTTATGACAGGTTGGTCAGACTCTCTCCTGACTCTTTGGCATTTAAAAAAAAATGCATGTTTACATCCACAGAAAACAGACAATAGTTGTAAAATTTCGCATAGCTAAATTTTCCATTTTTTGACAATCCAGAAAAACACTCTATAGACTTTAATTCCTTCTGTAACTATTGTTTTTGTATGCCTTCAATGTGAAAAGCTTCTTGCTTCTGAAAATTATCTTGTGATGCTTTGGGTCATCGTCATTTTACAAGGTCCAGTTCTACGTTTTTTTGTTTTTTTTATCTGTCACCCTTTTATTTGTTTGTTTTACATTTTACTGTGAAATGTTCTTTCAGCGTTTGTCAAGTTAAATCAGCAAATTCAGCACTTTTGAATGTGTTCACCATCTCCACCCAACTGGCACGCACCTTGCAAAGAATCAAGTGCACCTATCCCCTTCACTGCCAAAGCTCAGCAGTCAAATCTAGAAGGTAACCCGGCTCACCTCAACTGAAAACTTCCTCAAAGACACCACTGGTAGGAAATGGACATTATTCAGTTTACATGATTCAACTATCATTCAGAAGATCAAAATAGATGTTTTGTTTCATGAACTGTTTTTCATGTGTCTGGACACAAATTAATTGCACTGTTTGGAATATAGTTTGTTTATTTAATCATTCAATCTTAACTGTCAAGAAAATAATTAAATCTTTACTTGAGAAATGAGTTAAAGTTAAAATGAACTCATTGTTATCTGTAATTAATATTTCTCCTACCTGTGACTCATGTGACCACATGTTGCTTTCATATGCTGCCGATGATATTCATCTAAGAAAAAGAAAAAGATGAAAGAAAGCCTTTTTCAAGTTTGGGCAAAAGCTGCAGTGACTTACGACAGCAGAAAACTTGACAGTGTTTTAAAGTTTGTACATATTAGATTTGAATTTCTTTTAACTGTGGTTACAAAGTACAATTTATTAATGTTGTCCAATTATCTTTATTAGAAAAACACACATGGTTTCATAAAGTATCTTTTTCAGAGGTCTTGGGGATCATTTAGGTACATTTCTACCATAACCTTGTAGGAGTCAGAAGGCATATTCCTGACAAACCTTTGTCTTGCTTTTTTAACGTTATCTGAGAATGTAGAGTGTGAGATTGATTTCTTAGGTTAGTTATTGCTTTGAGCATTCCACATTCCGACCTTGTGGAAAAATTGGCTGAAGAGTTTACCTCAGCAGCTGTCCCTCTTTATCCCTCTTTTTTGTCTGCAGAATGATGGATTTCAAATTGTTTGAAAATACCATAGCAACCTTTTTCATATTATCAAGCTGGCAACAACTGCTCCCTTTATAATGTTGCTAATTTCTTCAAGTTTGTAAATATCTTCTTGAAATGAATCTCAAAAGAAGGTCAAAGCAAGAAAACAAAGAGCAGCTGCTTGATAAAACTGATCTGGCTGAACCCAAACTGACTAGCAGGTATTTTGATAAAAATCCATCTTGAAAAGTGCAGAAGTTGGAGGCAGAACTTGCTGGTTGGACACACCAGAGGGGAGCTGGCTGGCTTGGGTTGAGATCAGCAGATGCGCCATTATGTGGGCAGAGTTTGACCACATGATCGGCTGGAATTATGGCTGTGCTTAATTGAGTGAGGAGGAAGTGAGCCAAGCAGGTTCATTTAACAAACACCTGTCAGTTTACTGAGAGCTCAGTTTCCAGTCAGTAATTACAGTCAAACCTAATAATATATTTGTTACCTTTGTAAACATCCTGTCCCTTGTGTCGACATTCAGCACAGTGAGTGACTTTGATTTCCACTAATTCATGCTGGGTCAAAATTATCCATCCAAACTCTAAAATATGAATATATCCACCACTAATATTTTGTAAATGTATCTTAGTAAGTTGTTGTAAAACCACATTGGAAGAATTGATGGAGTTTATTTGAATTAGTTGGTTGTATGAAGAATTCAAGACAACTAGTCCAAAACTGTTTTTACCATTTCAGGAATATTTGTAAGTTTAGATTACAGATGTCAAAAAATGATGATGGTAAAAGTCTAAGGCTGATTTGCTGAAATATGTAAAAAAGATTCCTGTGTTGAAATAGAAGAGAACACATTACTACTGTACTAAACGTCCCAAGTGAATTCTCAGATGTTGGTCCTGACGTTCAGGGCACTTCATCACCAAGTCCTGAATATGTTCACAATTTGTTAGGTTGTGGCTGACCACCAGACTCTGGACACATCTACTGCATGAATCCAGAGTCTGAAGCTGCTGAAGACATCGTTATACTGTCAGGTTTCATTTTTAAAATCTTATCTTTGTGAAGCATTTTGTAGTGACAAAATGCTTCACAAAGATAAGATTTTGTATTGTTTAATGTCCAAAAAGTGTCTTATAAGTATTGTTTTTTACTTTATTTTCTGGATGCACAACTTTCCTTTTGCAATCCAGAAAATACATAGTTCTGCTGTAGAACATGCATGAAAACTTTCAGTTTTTCATCTGCAGATAAAACAGAAATATTTTCACAATAACTCCCTTCAGATTTTCTGAACGATGATTTCTTATTACTAATGCTAACTTTGATCCTTTGAAATATCATCTTTCTTTATATCAAAACATGAAATCTCCCAGCACCAGTCTTCAAATCCACAGCAGGTGGTTTCCCTTTAAAACCGGCAGCGATCTGCTCTTATGGGTGGCAAACAGGCAGAATGTATTGTAAAAAAAAAAAAAATATATATATATATATACATACACCTTTAATATAAGACATGTATTTTTCTAATGAGACAAAATGTCCTGTGTTGTAGGTTACCAAAATTTCTTGGAGGCCTATCCATTCCCCACAAGAACCGGAGCTCATGCGGTTCTGTTCAGAAAGAACAGAACAAACAAAACCTCTTTGTGGAGAGAAAACTTAAAAAGTCACAAGAACTAAAGTACACAACTCTTGTGAAAGTCTCATTAGAACTGAACATTTCAGAGAAATCACACAATAATTCTTGGACACCACAATAAAACGGCTCTTCCCAGGCAATGTGTGAAGATCAATCTGCTGGAGCCCCTAAGAACAGGATAAGGCCACCTGGGAGAGAGAACAAATTCAGGATTTTTTTCACATAAGGGTTTATTAGTTTGTTGAAATTCAGAAATTTAGATATATTGATATTGCAATTTTGCAAAACCTGTGTGCTGATGTAATTTTTAAGTTTCTGGTTGATTCATTTACTGATGTTGGAGTTAAATGGAATCACAACTGTGGATATATTTTAACACTTTAAACTCTGTTTCCTTGTGTGACATCCTGAACAAAATGACACTTCTTTACCTCCATAGTTCTGGTTTATTATTTGGCCCAATTTCAAAATGTCCTGTTGATAATGTATAAAATTAGTTTTCAATTTTGATTTCATAAGTGGAGATTTACTTCAGTCTAAGTTGTATGTCTTGGGTTATTTCTGTTGCCATATTTAGTGTATTCTATAGCCTCACTCTCTACTAAGTTGATTGTACTCATCCAGTTTCCAAGTCATAATCACAAGCTTGTCGGGTTCATTCCCTCACTATTGGATCTGGTTCCTGGTATTGTGTCATGATTGGGGGTTTGGTGAGGTGAGGGAAGATGTAGGCAGACCCAGGTTGTAGTGATGAATGATGATTTAATAATGAAACAACAGGGAGCAAGATGAGCACAGGACGAGGATCCGACAAGAGACAAAGACAACGGTGAGACTAAATACACTGGGAGGGGAATCGAAGAAATAAGACACAGCTGGGATCAATCAACAGGGAGGACAGAGACTCACAGGGGAACAGATGAATAAACACAGAAAAACCTCCAAATAAATACACAGAAAACACAGATCACCACATATTGTCTGTATTTTGTCCTGTCCAAAAACCCACCAAGACAAACATGGGCTGAAAGGCCGCTCAGAGAGGAAGGAGCCATTATTCCAAAAGTAAGCAAAAAAAGTCAGACAGTTTAGAAATGCATCCAGGTACAAAACTGTCTGATATGTTGTTCATACGAAATGAAGCTTTATAGCCTCACAAACTTCACAAAATAAATGGAAGAACATCATGTGGAAATACTGAAGCAAAATCTTAAGATTGGACAAAAGCAGGTCTTCTAAATGGACAATGTCCTTCAACTTACCACTAAGTTAATTACAAAGTCTTTGAAGGACAGCAAAGTAAATGATTTAGAGAAATAATTAGATAATCCTGACTAAGGAACAGCTTCTGACAGAACAAAACGTGAACATGTCACTTCAACCAAATCTGACATTTAAAATAATTATTCTCGAAAAAGCTCCCTTGAAATGTTTACATATTTTTGTTGGTCATAATATAAAAAAAAATTCTGCTTAATTTTGCTGCTACTGCTGAGTTACTGAAAGGCTAAAAGAGGAAATCTGAAGTGTTTTTTTTCTTTTTTTTTTTTTGCACTGAGACTCATTGTTTCATGTTTTTAAGACCAGCTGTGTCCTGGAATACAATGATTTTTATGTATTCAATAGTTCATGAAATATTCTCTTTCATTTTGATAGCCTCATTTGTTTCATCTAAATCTGTGTTATCACATCATTCTCTTAAGCATAAGAATGATTTGTTCATAAAAGTCTCCATATGGAAAGACACATAAACTGGTCAGAGAGCAAACATGTGGCTCTACACGTGATCATAACCAGTATGAAAATCTGAATGCAAGAACGATGAAACAGGAACAGATGATATTTCAGAGATGTCATTAAATCTGAAAACAGATGCAAGATGTGAAAGCACATCCTGACGGATAGCATTCAGTGTGTTAGTTTGAAAGTAAGAATATCTGCTTCTAAAACATTCTAGGTTAATGACCCCTAATTTTGTTAAATGCCTACACCCAGTTTAAATAAACATTTTAATACTTTTATAAAAATAACCTTGCTTCAGGCAGTTTTGGAGTAGATCCAAAATTGGAGGGAAGAAACAGCATTTGTGTTGGTCCAGTCTGTATTGTCTGAACCTTTATCAGTTTTCCTCTGAGTCTCAGAAATTGTTTGCGACATTACAGCCACCCCAGACTGAGAACAGTAAATTGAAATGACCCACAAAGCAGAAGAGTAAAGCTCTTGTTTTTATTTCTTTAAAGTGCACTGTCAAGTATTTTACACGCTCAAACTGCCAGATGTCAAATGTTGAGTTCTCTCAACAAATGCAACATTATGATAAAAATCAGAAATATTTCCATAAACTGTACAAAACATTTTTTCTGACTTTCTGATATGAATTCAGACCAAACTGGTCTACAGAGCCCAGCTTCATGCATGAACAAGAATCTTTTTTCCTTACACATCATCAATATGAGACAAGGGTTAAACTGTGAACTGGTAGATTTTAAGAACAAACAACAATAAACTATAGTTGCTTTTTAATGCAGGGATAAAATGTCTTAGACAGATGGAACCGTTCACAGCTCTTCTTCAAGGCCCGATGCATAACAATCATGTCAGCATATATAACTGGCAATAGTTAAAGGGTACCTGTGTGTGTGTGTGTGTGTGTGTGTGAGAGAGAGAGAGAGAGAGAGAGAGAAAGAGAGAGAGACAGAAATGTAAGAATGAACAAAAGGATGCTCCCTCCTTCTGTCTTCATTCCTTTTTTCCTGTTGGCAGGGAGCCAGTCTTCATTTCATCTTTATCATCATCTGCTTTGACCTTTCAGCAGGATGTCCTCCCTCAGCGCATCATCGTGTTATTCTCTTACAACGTTGGTCTGGACTCAGCCCACCCCACTGCCACCTGAGAGCTAAGCAGCTTCCCCTGCATCACTCCCTCATTTACTGAAATGACTCTTAGTGGATGAAGGTTTTATCCTTGACATCTTCAATACAACATTTCTGTTAAGCAAACCACTAGCAGGGACAGGTTGAGGTGTTCAGCTCTTTACCTGGACCACATAAGTAGGGTTTCAGTTTTCTCTAGGACACAGGGGGTACAGCATCTTAAGGGTATATTCTTCAGGGAAAACGTGGACACCTGCTAAACAGAGTATGAAGTTTTCATAAACTTATCAGCATAGTTAGGATCATTTTTGAACTTTTTTTAGCATGTCCTGTCCAACAGTGAGAAACTCAGAATTGTTTCTGAATGTCAAGGTGAGCCTCAACTTTCACAAGCAGCTTTCTCCATGCATCAGCAACCCCAACTAACACCCTGTTTTTCAGGGTTTATTCTGGTGAATAAAGCCTCCAGATTCAGACCCTGCTCCCGTTTTGGAGTTCTTAGAACTGGACAGCTCTCCTGCCGGGGACTCCATCTTTCTGCTGCTCATTTGGTCAACAACACCTGTGTTTTGTTGTTGCACTTTTGTGTTCGTGGATTGTCCATGTTCAAGCACAAAAGTACAACAACAATGTAAAATGTTTTCTACTTTTTTTCCCTAAATCTTAAGTCCAGAGGATTCCATCCATGTTTGCAGATCAGCTTTGTCTCCCTGTATCTTTTCTTTCCTCTCTCTGGCTTGGATACAAGGAGTTCACTGGATGTAGGTAAACGTTAAACAGTTTGCGCAACTTGACTTGGCTCCCTGTGCAATCTGTGAGTGGTAGGATTAATGTGAGTGCAGTGAATACGACTTGAGCTTGATTCTCGGGGTCAAGTTATACACACTGACAAGGGGTCATTGGTGAAATCTGGCCATTCCAAATACAAGTTATATCCCTGGATCGAAGTGTAGTCACTAGAAATCAGAGTTTGGGAATGGATACATTACACTTGTCTTCAGAGAAGATCACATAGTGCTTTATAGTTCCTCACAATGAAAGCATTTGAAAGCCACATGGCTTTAGGTGCGTGATGAGAAAAGTTTGCATGATTATTTCCTCTGCTCCCTGATGAGACATGAGGACGGCACCGATCCTGAGTCCCTCAGGCTCACCCTGTCATTTTGGTTGTGTTGTAAATATTAAGTTGTGCTGTGGATGTTTGGTCAACATAGACATTTCCTGTTTTATCATAATTGGCTGAAAAATAAATATGAGTGTTTTGGGAAAAAAAAAACATATAAACAATTTTAGACTTAGAAAAATAAGTTTTGTAAGTAAAAACACAAGAAACCCCCACATTTGTAGTTGATGCCAAAATGCACCAAACTGAGCCAATAGCTAAACACGTAGGTATTTTTTTTTTTTTTTTACTAAAATGAATGAGTGAATGAATGAACATACTTTAGAAGTGTTTCATTTAAAGGTGATTTTCTCTTAACAAAACATGTTATTGCAAAGTTCCACATAAAAAAGGAAAAGAGTTTTGGCAAAAATCTCCTTTGGGCAGATAAAACTAAAGCAGACTTTTCAGATTTTCATACATTTTGAATTTGGAAATGATCAGATCATTTAGCCATTAAAATAACCCAACAATAAAATGCAGTGTTTTGCTTCCAAGCATTTCGGTGGTTGTTGGAGCCAGAGAACAGAACATTTGTTACATTCTACAATAATATAAAAAGACAATTATTTTTCCACATAGACATTGGTCACACTTGATTGTGTTAGTGTTCCATTTGGACTCTTTTGTTCTGCTCTATCACTCTAGCTGGGAGGAAAATCATTTTAGTTATCTGCTTTTCTTTTGTGTACAAAACTGAAATGACATTCAAGTATTGGAAATGACAGAAGAGTCCAATTTAATACTGAGGCTGTTTTATAACCAGTTGTGCACTTAAAAAAAGATTAACACAATGAGTAGAAATGAATTGCTTTTAGCAGAATATGGCAACGTACAGCCCTGTTTTTTTATCATATACTAATTCAAGTATTTGCAAGAGTTTTTACAGGTATTTTAAGCTAACCTGTTGCTTGTTCATTTATAAAATTACACTGAACAGGTAAATATGCTTATTACATATTTGCATTTGAACAATTTTATTTCACTCTAACATGTCACTTTGTGCACTGCCACCTACTGGCTAAAAAGGGTAAATTCACTCTATTGCAGTCATCAGTCATCACAATCAGCTATGGTGGCTAACATTGTGTGTATCAAGAACAAACCAAGCACTCAAAGTGCACAGATGTTAAGTAAATGTCAGAGGAAATAAAAATAAACAGTGTCTCCATGTATCTGTACGTTCAGCCATTTCTTTTTATATCTAAAACAACAAAAAAACAAAACTAAAGGTTGTTAAAGACAAATATGACAAATCCACAAGTCTTGTTTCACTGACTTGTGGGAGGAATTCTCTGGCAGCAGTTTTTGTCAGACACTATCCTGTAACACTTTTCTGTTCAGCTGCCAGTTCTTAGAGATTGCTGCAGGTCGTTCTGCCACTTTACTGTTTCAAACTTTTTCAGTTGCAGTCAACTGGACAGACAACCAGCTGCAAAACCTCAAATTTGAGCTTTTTTTCCCAATTCATGGCTAAATTTCACAAATAAACTAGAGCACAACAATATGAAATGATTTGTTTACGGACATAAACTGGGAGCAGGAATTAATAAATGCCAATAAGAGAGTGGAAGAGGGGAGTTAAAGTTGAGCCCTGATAGAACATCCAATGCCTTCATTAAGCTTTTAACCTTTGACCTTCTGAAGCTGAGTCATTGTGTTTTGATTTTCTGACCTTTCTCAGCCTGTTTCAAGCTGTCCACTCAGAAAGGGGCTTGAACTTTCTCTGGATATGAGAAATGATCAGGTGCAGCCATGAGATGGGCTGGTCCTCAGGCTGCCGTGTCCTGATCCTGCTGCCAACCTTCATATACGTTGGGTCTTATTAATCAAAAAACTTGATATCAGAATATTATGTATAGAGCATTTTGCTGTTTGATCAGGTAAGTTGATTGAAATTCGATCTGTTCAGAAAATATCAAAGCATCATCCAACAGAATGATGCTTTCTGCTCTCAGACAGTTTTCTTCTGTTAATTTTCACAGCAGAAAACAAAGAATGAAACCAAAAAAATAAAAAAACAACCATATTAGTCAATCAATACATTGATTATGTACTATGTTTTTTACTGAGTTGATAAAGGGGCAGTTGTTCCAAACATTGTTGCAGCAAAATGAAAGGAGGATTGGCCTAATGATGAACAAACTCTTGGGTCTTCTAATGTACACTGCAGCTGTTCCTTTTACAGCTGTGGTGTTCTAAGATTAAATGAATTGTGCATTTGTGTCATAAAATAAGTTTTACAATATTGTTAATATAGTTTTTATTTAGCCTTAGTCAGGCTGTAAGCATAAATTTTAAAATATGTTATTTGAAGCTGCACTGTATCTTTGAGGATGGCTATAACATATTTGTGTTTAAAGTATTAGTTTGGTATAGACTGTTAATTCAACAGGATTTCTTGGTCACATCTGTGTGCATGTAACAATGTGACTTTGGTTCCCAATGACCTCAGATGAGGAAGTGAGAGACTGTGTGTGGGTTGGGGCGATCATGCTTTAACTTGCCACTCCAGCTGCAGATCAATATGACTTCCCCTGAGTATTAGAGGTCAGTGGTCAGAAGTTGCAAACAACCCCATTAGAGAAACTTTGGAGCCACCATGTTGTTCTCCTCAACTCGGTGACAGTCTGGGTCCTTCACCTGCTGCACAACCTCCAACATCATCCAGCCTCTCAGACTGGAGTCCAATTAAGTGACCGCTGCTGTTTGGTTTCTGTCAGAAAACGGCTTGGTATTCCTAATAAAACATGCCTGAGTGAGGCTTCAGGTGACAGACTGGAAGAAAGCCTAGCGACAGGATGAACATTTTTATATTAACTGGGCATACAGGTTTGGTTCAGGGAATGTTTGCAAAACAGAATTTTGTACATCATTTTTTTGTGTGAAAAATAAGACGTTTCCATGGAAACTAAAACTATAAAGATTAAAGGATAAATGGAGAATAATTAAAGTACCCTTATTTTACAAGTTAAAGCTGTAAAAATACAGCTTTAACTGTATTGTAGCATTAAGAAACACTTAGCAACTTATTAAACATATCATTCATACACAGATGTAAACATTTTCTAACCAAGGCTGTGCAATATACATTCAGGTCATGTTACAAATGTTTTAAATCTAATGAATTTTACGTGCATAGTTGAAACACTGAGTTTCTGAAACTCCAGCTGGTGACATCCAGCTACAGTCTGGAGTTCTGTCGCTCTCAGAGAAACTACATAATAAATGTTTCAATGAAAAACATTAAGTAAATAATACAGCTCCTCTGATTTACAGTTCAGTTTTTGTGAATTCACCCTAATAAGATTTTTCTATGGAACTTAATGCCAAATTATTGGCAGAAACTTTGCTTACTTCCTTTTTTTCCCCCTAAAATATTCAAAATGTGTATCTTGGTAAGCTGAAGTACCCAGACACAATGTTAATCTTGGAAATAATGTATGCTGTTTATTGAGACTGATATTTCATAAATATACTAAAATAGTTGATCAGTTGTTAAAGTTAATATTTCCTACATGCTGACGCTCCTTGTTCATCCTGCTCCGACAGATCAGTACCTACTGCTGAAATGTGGCTCTTATTTTCATCACAGGCCTAAACACTGTGTGAAGCGTCTCCAACCATCCAAAGAAATAAAATCCTGTTGTTGTCTTGGCTTTGTTTGGTTTTGTTTCAAGTTGCTTCTCACTTGATATTGGACAGGTGCTGAGAGATTTCTCTGAGTCAAGCACATCCTCACCTTCAAGCTTAATTAAAAATCCAATTTATTGGATGAAGAGCAGATGTGCTGGTTACTGTGTCTCATTCTTATCACTGTGTAATATGTCCTAATACACTTCCTCCATCAATTTCACATACTGAAGCACAAAGTGTTGAGAACAACCTCTCTGTTTATCTGAGTTTTATCAATTGCCTACTCATCTGAAGGAGCTGTCTGAGTCCAGAAGGTGTTGACCGGGTCTGTGCTGTGAAATCATTTCAATCTGGCATCATGTTTACGAAAAGTCTAGCAGAATAAACTCTGATTATATTTAAATAACATGGAGTTCCTGTGGCTGGGACTCTTTAGACCCTCTGTATGCAGTGTGTGTACCTTAGACTGTTTATTATTTTCCATCTTTACTATTAACCAAATTGTGGGAAAAAAACTGATAAATGGTCTTTGTGTCAAAACATCCTGTAGGTAACCCTCTTTCTGTGTGCTTTAGTGAGCACATGTATGTCCTAAGCTAGCGGTTCTCAACGTGGGCGGTACCGCCCCCCGGGGGGCGTTCAGAGGACGGCAGGGGGCGCTGGCGGACATTTTTACAAAAGGGGGGCGCTGGGATGCCTTTGGGGGGCGTTTGGTCAAAGGTAAACTTTACACCTTAAATACACAACAATGCCAGTTTAGGCTTTGAGCAACTTGGTAAAACTGTATTGTGTAACATTAAAACATGCTTGGCTGCAACTGTATCGATGGCAGCTCTCCTTCTATTCAGTGTTTGTGTTAGCTTCTGTTAGCTTTTTGGCGCAGCTCCGCTCCTGCTACTGTAGCTTCACCGCAACAGTTCAGCGTTTCACC
>NW_015114036.1:153696-154950 GCF_001443285.1 Poecilia latipinna | reverse complement strand
TGTTTCATCTAATTTAGCGGTTCTCAACGTGGGCGGTACCGCCCCCCGGGGGGCGTTCAGAGGACGGCAGGGGGCGCTGGCGGACATTTTTACAAAAGGGGGGTGCTGGGATGCCTTTGGGGGGCGTTTGGTCAAAGGTAAACTTTACACCTTAAATACACAACAATGCCAGTTTAGGCTTTGAGCAACTTGGTAAAACTGTATTGTGTAACATTAAACCATGCTTGGCTGCAACTGTATCGATGGCAGCTCTTCTTCTATTCAGTGTTTGTGTTAGCTTCTGTTAGCTTTTTGGCGCAGCTCCGCTCCTGCTACTGTAGCTTCACCGCAACAGTTCAGCGTTTCACCGGCTGATGACAGTGCTGTGATTCACTTTGTCTGGTGTCTGATTTTCAAATATTTTATGTTTTATTGAGGGTTTTTGTACATATGTTTTGGCAGTTCTGTGATCATGTCAAAGCAGGAACTTATATTAAAAAGTGTTTTTATTCCGTTTGAAAGCTGCCCGCTTCCATGGAAGGACAACAGAAAATCGCTCTTAATTACTAAAATCACGATACCCTCACTGTGTATCCCTCTGAAAAATGAACCCATTTAAATAAAGAAATCCCTCCATGGTGATGCCACGATAGAGAGCCTTCATTTTATAGCGTTAACACCGGAGCTGTAAGTGGTCCGGTATTAAACGGGGGTGATAGAACAACACAGCACTTTTAAATTTCAATAATCAGTGTTGTGGATGGGTGTAGCACGGGATCACGTGGTGTTATTAATGGTTATTAGTGATTGTAGATCACCTGTTGCTCACTTGGTGACTTCAGTAAGTGGGTGATGGGGGAGGTCTACTTTTTGCTGACCGCTGTGTTTTGTCTTTGAACACTTTAATTCTACGGATCCGTTTTTATGCTGCTTTTGAACACTGTTTGCCTTTGGATATTGACAATAAAATCGTTGCAACTGCAGCTTGGATTTACGTTTTGATCAGCTTGCGCGTCAACAACCACTCCCCTACTCAGCCGCTCAGCGACTTTGTTTGATAGTCGCTAATAATCAGAATGCAGAAATTGTTTTAAAAGGTTTATGTCAGTCTGCCTTTTAGCCATCGATACACTTCCTGACCGCCCTGCACCTTAGGGGGTTAAAAAAACAAAAAACGACGCGCAAAACTCTGGAACAGGAGAAGCAGGACATAAAACGGAGCGACAAACTAGATGTGAATTATGGCATAAAAACATAGAATCCGACGCTGAACAG
>NW_015114036.1:143099-148851 GCF_001443285.1 Poecilia latipinna | reverse complement strand
TACTTAAGTACAGTAACAAAGTACTTGTACTTCGTTACTTCCCACCACTGGAAGGGACACTAGCTGTAATTGAGCATACAGACATTAAACCGGTTAAATCTAGTCTAAACATTTACCAAAATGAGTAGAAATAAGGCAAAAGTTGTCACTTTACCTTCTCTGGATGTCACACCACCTGAGCCTCCCCATCAGTCAGGCTGCTGTCATGAATACCTAAAGGAAGACCAGGATCTCCATCTACCCCTCCAGCTGCTCCCACCTTTCCACATACTTTTCTCTCTTTCTGCTGACTTATAGCCATACCACGACCATATATACAAATATGTAGTAATAAAAAAAATAAAAAAAACACTTGAATAAACCAGGTCTGAGATAAGAGATCAATAGTTTATTGGATGTGTTGGGAGGCAGGAACAGAGCCAACGCGTTTTCCATGAGGAGCTTCAGAGTCAGTGATGGGAAATCAGGAATCTCATTTGTCTCTGGTGTCTATTCACCAACCAGCTGTAAACATGAGGTGTATAAATTGCATGTAGAAGAGAACTCAACCTGAAGTGGGTTAAATATGTGAGAAAGAGAATTAGGATTGATAGAACAAGGCCACAGAAGTTGATTTATGTGATTATGCTTAAAGAGATTTTCACATCTGGGATCATTTACATCCCAGAAACAACTCAACCATCACGACCAACGTCAATCTAAATACCTTCAGAAAGTTTTTATTTTAAGACTTAGCTGTCTCATATCTATCATGTACACTCCTGGTCCCTCCACAGCACCCAAGTAAAGATTGGGCAGGAACTAGAAGTATTCTGTTCTCAGAGAGACATTTGACATATTTATGAGACTCTTTCTCCAACCTGGACTATAAAGTTCTACAATGAAAATGTTGTGCCATCATTCTGGTCCCCAAGAAATGCACCGTAAGAGGATTTAATGACAGCTGGCCTGTCACCCAGACATCTGTGGTCAGGAAATCCTTCGGGCATCTGAAGGACATCACATACTCTCCATCTGTTCCTCCTACAGGTACCAGGCAAACAGGCTGGCAGACGATCCAGTTTACTCTAGACTACTCTTCGCCCACCATCTTCAATATCTAGGGATGTACACCAGGACTTTAGCTAGACCTTCTACACCATAACTCATCTGTCACTTGCTTCCTGTCTTGTAATTAATATTTGAGGTGCATAAATTATCAAATTTTTGCACAAAAATATAGTTGAATAAACTCAAGACTCTTTGCAAAACACCAAAATTGGACATTTTGACTGGCATCAAATATAGAGATCCAACCCAGGTACCAGTCTGAGAATCAGTAGCTCTACTGGCATTAAGTTTTTTTTTTTGTTTTTTGTTTTTTTTGCTTTCATGGGTCTGTTGTCATTGGCAACTATTTTATCCAACCATCCACTGTCTATGCTCACTTAACCTTGCAGGGTGATGCTGCTAAATTCTAGAGGTCATTAGCCAAGAGAGATTGTACATCCTAAACGGGTCGGCAGTCCATCACAGGACAAACTACCACACACCCACATACACACGCACACTCATTTATCAATAATTATTTATTTCTTTTTGCCCCCTGGCGATATGTCTCTTCACCCAGATAAAACTTTGCCACTGTGCATAGCAGTGGAGAGGTGGCCTTGTCTGATGAATGACATTTGACATTTACATCATGGAGAACCCATGCAGCCCATCATTACGAGTCCTGACAAGTGAAACGTTTTTTTTAGTTTTTGACTTAGCTTGGCTTTTTGTCTCTTAATTTATTACAATGGGACACATTTACTTTATCAGGTAACATACCATCTTGTGTGTAAAAAAAAAATCCATGGTGACCAATGTTGAAAAATGTCTCTCTCCAAGACAATGCTATTGGCTAAGGTTTTGCTTTAACTAACCATATGTGCTCATTTTCATCCAAATGGCCTCATAGCTTATCTGTTAAGATGGGTCTCTCTTCAAATTGAATCACTACAGGAGCTACTATTACCATCACATTATTCTTCTAACATATAAAGTACTTCTGAATAAGTGCTTTTAGGTATTTTGTGTGTCTAGACTCTGTATTCTCAAGTACCAATCACATTCTGCTCCTATATAAGGAGAGGCTTCCTTTCCAGTGTCACTGCAACTATATGCACACACATTAAGAGGGATTGAAAGAAAAAGGTCAGGCAATTGTCAAAAAAGTGTTTCCATTGCAGTTTTGTTAAATAAACCAATTTTTATTCAGTTAAAAAAACACCTTGTCCTAGCTCCGAATCTTTTTATCAAGAAACAAATTTTCTTGGTGATGAAGAAACTGTGGACAGCTGCAGCAAATATCCAAGGAGTTGTTTCATAAAGGCAACGTGGATGTGGGAGAACAGGAACCAGAAGATTGATTGAGCACAAGGAGGAAAACACAAATATCCACTGGTCACTTCTCAGAGACACAGTGAGTGCTAGAGACTATCAACACGGTTAGTCAATGAGCAGAGTGTGAAGGTTCTGCATCTCCTTAAATCCCCACCTCACACAGATGAGGCTGATGGGAATCTGTCTCACAAAATCACACATGAATAAGTTTGATAAACCGATCTGTTATTAAACATGTGGCCCATCATCCTCCAACTACTTCCTGTCATCTTCTTCTTTGTGGTTTGCTACAGTGGTAACATTCAGTTGTTGATCATGTGACTTGTGTGAAAACTGTTGCATTGCATTTTTGAAAAATAAACCCATATGATACGGCTAAGAACACCGCACTTCAACGGAAACACACCATTAGTGTGTTTCCATTAAGCAAATTATTTACAAAATGCCAAATTGTGTAATTATTTGAGTAATGGAAATTTAGCAAGCGTTATGTTCTGAATTTGGCTGAATACTAAAAAAAGTCAGCAAAAGAAATGAATAGGAAAAGGTGTAATTTCTTGTGCAGCATGCAGCCTGCCTGCTACAGATGACCTGTGAGTACTGGGCCGGGCAGCCCACTGCAATTATCATTCAGCATGAGTGAAGGACTCTGTTTGATATCTGTCAAGGTAATTCAGGGAGAATGATTGAACTGAGCTTTTATTTTTTTCCCTCCAGGGTTGTGATTGACCCCTCTGCACATGGAGTTGCCTTATCTCAACTACAATGTGTTTGTGAAAGAGTCTAGAAGGTTTGGAAAAGAAAAGCTCAAATATTTACCACGATGAGTTTTGATTTTAAGTGATGTAAATTACTTCATAAATTATTTAAAGCTGACCTCAACTTCCTACATTTCTTGTGTAACAGTATCAAGTATTGGAACCTTACTGCAATTTTTTCACGCTAAAACAATCTCGAGTAATTTCAGTAAATGAAGAACAACTTTATTCTTCATTTGGATCAAAAATGGGTAACACTTTATTTGAAGGGGGGGTGAATAAGACTGTCATAACACTGTCATAAACATGACATAACACCTGTCATGAACATCAATAAGCCTTCATGAATATTTATGACTGTTGTCATAAAGTGTCATTCGGTAAATTATGACTTTTAATACAAAGTTGACATTATTCAAAATGTCTTTGTTATGACAACTTGGCATTAACCAAGAAATCATTACTGATATAAATTTGTTATAAAAGTATTACTGATTTCACTTTAAAAATTAGGTAACTTTATGTTATTAGCTTTGTGGTTTTAATGTTATTTTCTATGTACTGGGATTGCTGTGGAGCTCAAGAGAATAACAGAAAACTGGAGATTTTGGGACCTTGTTCTAACTTACTCAGGTACATCACTAATGGTGAGCATTACAGTCCTGAAACTATGGAAACAAATGTTGTAAAAGCAAACTGTGCACACTGGGTAAAATGCTCCTGGGTCGTCCACTGGACTCAGTCTCAGGACTGGACAGGGTCATCAGTTCATGTAAATATATAGGCTGAGTACAGATTCTAGTCCGGAAAACAAACGGCTCATGGAAATCACTGAAAGGTTTCTACCAGCTGCCACTGACCATATAAATTTGTGATTTAAAAAAAAAGAAAAATCTGTAAGTTTTGCCACTAGGATGAGGTGTCTTTATAGTCGAAATTGGTTCAGTTTGCTAAACTGCAATGGAAACATTTTTCTGCATCACACAAGTCACATGATCAACAACTCGATGTTGCCACTGGAGCAAACCATAAAGAAGTCAACAGGAAGTAGTCAGCGTGTTTCTGAATGGCTTCATTGCGTGAATAAGCGTTTTCACGTGGCTGTAATTATTCAATGGAAACACGGTGATTGCAAAACTGTGTTTTTACTGTGTAGTGAGTGTTTTCAAATTTCTGAGCAATTGTGTAAATAGAGTGTAGAACAGACTGGTGTTACTGTTTACACTTTCAAATGGCTGAGGAAAAAGAAGAGCTTAGGTAAAAACTGCTGGTGACCTTCTGTCTGTTCTGTCTGCTTGGTTGACCAGCATCTCAGCAGCACAGTGGAAAAGATCTGGAGGATCATCAGCACCAAAGAAAAGAAATATTTGGCTGTTTTGCTTTTGCTGAGAAAATGTTTGGCTGAAGCTGCTTCAGGAAAACTTTGAGCATCCGTAATAATGTTCTTATTATCATCACCTTCAGCATTATCTTTTTGAATGTATTCACCTCTATGAAGCATTTTAAGAAACACAGTCAACAAGAGTCAGAAGGTAAAAATAGGAATGCCAGTTCTGCAAATACTGGGAAAGAAATATGTATATGAATAATTTTGTGAGTTCATGTTCATTAGGTTAGACATTTATATTTACATTGGTATTAAAACATGTTTTCTCCCTTTACAGACACATGTTGTTGTTGTTGCCAGGATAATTTTCAAATAGGACCAGTTTGGTTAGGATATCTGTCTTCCTTCATCAAAGAAACATGAACATTTAAGATGTTTTGGGGTTTTTGTGTCTAAGTTATCTTTGTCTGATATTAAAATTTGGTCGGAGATTTAAAACATCTAAATTTGATGTTTTAAAATAATACCAGAAGAAATATTTTAACTAGCCATTGTGTTTGTGCCATCTGTAAAGACGTTCCACAAATAAGCCTTTTTATCATAGTGTTTCCTATGATAAGATTCATTGCGCTGTGAAAGATTTAACCTCAAGTTTATGCAGGTTGGATTATTAAAAAGTTAATGTAAAGTGTTAGAAAAAGCTTCTCATCCTGTAGAATGTTCCTTTATTAAAACACATATGTTAAAATAACTCCAGCAAAGTCATTTGTAAATTAATATTTTAGAGTTAAAAGTGCTGACCAAACACTATAATTTGGTCTAGATAGAAAGGCCAGAAGGAGCCTGTGATAACAAGGTCAGTCATCAGGCAGGAGACAGCCCGCTGCGAAAGGGCAAAATATTATATTCGCTTCTCTCAGAGCAGCAAATCATGTCAGAGCAACACAAAAAAGATGGTAAATGCCAGTTTTTCAAAATACTCTCATCATTTCTGCTCGGAATACAAGGTGTAAATCTAATCAGAGGCCTGTATGTCAGCAATAAAGCCGGAGCAGCGCTTGGAGGAAAAATGGAGCTATCGACACACACATATACAGAAAATCTAAAAACAAGTTAAACTAGAACAAATAATAATTACTAGTTGTTTTTTTTACCAGGATAAATACATAATTAAAAATATTAAATTTTATAACATATAAATGAATATAACAAAACAATTAATTTAAAATATTTATTTTATGAAATGTAAAATATTTAAGGATATCAGTAATTTATTGAAGTCAGTAAATGTGGTTTAAAC
>NW_015114036.1:130820-138814 GCF_001443285.1 Poecilia latipinna | reverse complement strand
GATCATGCACTTTTTCACGAAAATCGGCCCGATTATGATCGGTGACCGATCGATCGGCACACCTCTAGTTTAAACCAAATGTTTTTGTAGATTGTATAAAACCATTTTTCTTGGTTAGTGAAGAGCTCCAGCTGCTCCTCAGCACCATGCTGTCACCAAGAGGAACGATCACATGTCAACACACAGCTTCACTCACTACACATATAGATAATATATAGATAATATACAGGTAATATTGAAGAGGCCCAGAATCTGTGTGGTGATGAACTCAGACCTGAAGCTTCAGAGCCACAAAAAGACAATGTAACAATGGCCTTTCTGATCAATCACGTGAATTTTGTTTCTTTAGACCAGAGAACATTTTTTTTTTTTTTTTTAATTAAGATCTGTGCAAAATATGTCCTGACATTTTATGCTGTTTTGGCTTCTTCCTCTCTGAATGGCCTTTCAGTGTATCTTACTGCAGGATTCCTTTCACCAATCTGTCTCACTTCAGGGCTTTACCAATTTATTCAAAGGCATTGTAAATATTAGTTGAGACAAAAATTCTGTAGAAATGTCATAACGGGAAAATCTACCTGATCTCTAAAAGGAAAGGGTTAGTTTGATTTAATGTCAGACAAAGAGCCATATTTTTTTATCTTGTCTATGAAATGTCTGGTTTCAACTGTAAACCCAGAAGCTTTTGTTACCTGGATTTTGCCAGAGGTCTGAGAGCTACACTTGTTTTATATAATCAGATGATGTGGCTTTAAAAATCACTCTGACATTCAAGACGAGCATCTGTTGCTGTGACAACCATGCAAACCATGGAGCTAATTCTTTGAGGCAAACTGGAGGAAGATTTATGAGCACATTTGCGTGTTCTCATGGTGTGACAAGGAGAGCGATGACCCAGTTGGTATCTGCCTCAAGTTTAGTGCTTGATAGATGAAGCCGTCCAAACGTGACTGTACCTAGCTTAATCCACAGGGCCAGCAACCGCTGTGTGAACTTTATATACCCTTTCTATTGACAGTGGTGACTTATCGGAAGTGTTGAACATATCGGCCTTTTCGCCAACTACTGCTGCTCAGCTGGTTTTCACAACCACCTTTGGCTGGTCAATTTTTCTGAGCAATTTTTGGACTATGATTTTATTCACATTCATGTTTGTTTCTTTAAATGAGTTATCTCAAACTAACAAAATGGAGTATCTTCAGTAATAGTGGCTATAATCTGTGTTACTGTACGTTTTCTCTGATGTGACACCCATAAGGTAAACAATAACTATTTCAATCCAAAATTGTCACAATTCCATCCAAATTTAATCTAATAATTTTGTCAGTTGACTACCAGTAACTTGTTCCAACTTAGTTAAACAATGTTTTTATTTCCAATATTTTCTCTCCTCACTGTTTTTCCTTTTCAGTCCACTGACCATGGAATTATGCAATTTGAATGAATTTGCTTAACAGAGAGAAGCCAATTTTGAAAACACTTGTTTTGCATCACACGAGTCGTACCATGAAGAAGATGACAGGAAGTAGTTGAGGACTGTGTCAAGGTTTTCTTTTAATCACTTGTGACTTCAACAAACTTATTCACTAGTGATTTTTATTGGATTTCTTTTAAAGGAAAGACTGCAATTGCAAATTTGTGGGGTTTTTTTACAAAGTTTTGGACACACTATAAGTGCAGCTAGTCGTGCTATTGTCCGATGTCTAACAGTTGAGTCAGAGGACATTGTGCTTGATACAATCAGATAATCGATTCACATTCATTATCATTCTCTCATAATAAACATTTTCAAACTTTATTTCTGGTCTTCTCAGAGCATTCATGGATATTGATAAAGTATTTGGTCTTGTTGGTCTTGTTGCTCCAAACCTTTATGGCATTTACAGCAGCTGTCATTCTTGAATCAACCTAAATAGTGTGAATATCATCCAGCTCTGAATTTTGACTCTTGAAATGGAAATTTTAATCTTTGTCTTGGCAAAGCTGTAGAAGTCATAAATTATTTGAAGTGTAATTGTGCAGAACTTGTGATTCAGTTCAGGTTTTCAAAAATCGCTCTCCTTCAGAGCCACAGCCAGAACACGGCACTTAAATTTCTGCAAGACAAACAAACCTCCAGTGGTGATGTTATTACCTTTTCTGGTGTAAATCGAATGCAGCTTAGGCTGAGTGATGGACCGCAGCAAGACAAATCTCGGTCTTGTGAAAACTGCTGACTTTAAGGCAAAAAATGGTAATAGATTTCCAAAGTGAGGGACCATTACGGGAGCAGCATGCAAATGATGGGTGAAGAAATAATCTACAAGGTGTTATTGAGCCCTTGGTGTAAGGAGGAAGGGAAGGCCTCTTTCCATTCGCCTGCAGAAGCACCGTAATGTGCGGCTTATAATTAGATATTGATTCACTTTGTCAATGACTATTTCAAACTAGTGTCCTCCTGCTGTAGAGCGGGGAATGCATAAAAGCCTGAATACATCCTGAAACCACTGAAACATCTTCATGTTGATAATAAAAGCAGCTGATGCATAAAATGCAGTTGGTAATGTGTTAGCCTTAAATAAAGAGTTTCTTTAACCTTCAAAATAATTTTATTTATCACTGTAATCACATGAAAGTGGAATCAAAGCACAAAGTTTCCTTAAGAAAACTTAGTTTAGACATAAATGGTCACTGTTGGAATGAAAAGGCATCGACTTAACAAATATCAGTTTTGTCTGACAATATGGAAAATGAGATCTTAAATCTCATCAATCATTATTTCCTCCTCCTCCCAACTTGTCGGTCTTGTATTAATGTAGACCGAGTTGAGTCTGAAAAACAAACATCTGAAAACCACATGAAGGCAACTTGACAATTCAACCATGAATCAGTAACCATTCGGAAACTGATTCCCAATCAGCCAGGAATAATAAAGCATTACTTCCCTCAAAATAAAGTTTTTTTCTCTGCATTATAAAATATTTGAAGTACAAACTAAGTGTCAATTAATCTTAGATCATCTTAATTTAGAGCTAATTGCTTCACCATTTACAATTCATATTGAACATAATTTTGCATGTTCTATTTTTGTTTATACTTTGGTTTTAGTTTTATCATTCTTATATCTTTTAGTTGAGTGAGATTAGCCTCGAGAGTTTACTGATTAAATGCTTAACCGTAAGAATGGATTATTTTTGTTAATAAACTTTTCTTTTTTAGAGAAAAGTTTGCAACAACTTTTCTCTTTTGATTCCAAAAAGCTCCAGTGCTGAATAATGATCAATAACTGAGACTAAACTACTATTTCCTTGATAATGAAGAGGTTAAGTTACTAGTTTTATTAGAAAATGCATTTATAGTTTCAGAGCTAAAGTAGATTCTCACTGCAGCACAACAGAAAGTTCAGCTTAAAGGGGCAGAGGATAAATAACCTGAGCTGCATATGCAGGTGGTGAACTTTAACTGTCAGATTGATGCTGCAGCTCGTGATCACATAGTATCTCCTACTATCACACCACAGTCAGCGCTTTGGCTTCTTGGGCTCATCTGTCAGGAGTTTGATTGGTCTACACTTGCTTAAACTGATGCATCTGCCCTCCTAAATGAAACAGACAGCCAAGGCTTTACCTGGGTGATTTGGGCAGGAACTGACTCAGCAACCTGTCCTAATGGCTTCTAGCCTCAATTTATGGCTTAAACTAAAGGACAGGAGCCTGCTTTTCAAAGTCATGAGTGGAACCAGCAAATATATGTCTTGGAGAGTATTGACTATGAAACTGCGTTTTTAAATGCATTAAATGTTCTGGTTTTATTCGGTATATTGCTGCTGATCTCAATCAGCACCAGCCCTCTGAGAACCTGAATTTATCTTTTATCCATTTACTTTGTTTTTGCAATCAGTCTTTCTGAATATATATTTATATATTTATATATATATATATATTTCTTTCTTTCTGTTTCTCACCCTCTTGCTTGAGGATGTCAGTGATGGCCTTCTGGACAGCAGTCAGGTCAGCAGTCTGACCCATGTTTGTGGTTTTGAGTAATGAACCAGGCTGGGAGTTTTTAAAGGCCTCAGGAATCTTTTTCAGGTGTTTAGAGTTACTTTGTTGATTCAGATGATTATTTTTATTGCTCGTTCAGAGAACCTTTTCATAATATTCTAATTTTTTGAGACAGGGATTTTGGGTTTTTATGAGCTGTTTGCCAAAATCATCAAAATTAAAACAATAAAAGACCTGAAATATTTCAGTTGGTGTGCAATGAATCTAATTTTTATCATGACATTATGGAAAATAATGAACTTTATCACAATATTCTAATTTTATGACCAGCACCTGTATTGTATTCATTATCTGCTTCCCCTTCCCCAACTATCATTTGCATGGAAGTTGCTAAGTTACCATGTTGTTGTTCCAGAGCCAATATTCATATCAAACTACAACCGAGAACTGCTATATTTATCATGCAGATCATTAAAGTCAAAGAGCTTTGATATAACAAAATACATCATTATGGGACTTTTCACTGCTCAACTCAACTAAGAGTTAACACACAGAGGATTGATATCTTTGTTCAGGCCAGAATGAATTAAATGATGAAAATCAAATAAATATTTTTGTTTTTTTAGTTACTTTTTATTTCAGGTCTTACAAAACAACATGGCATCATTTAAAGTGCTTTTGTGTTTAGCTAAGAGAACCCTGTTATCTGATTGGTTAACCTCAGCAGGCTTAAGAAACAAAGGGATCACTCCCATTTCAAATTAACATCATGCAAGTGAAAAACATGCAAGACATTCTCACTGTGACATTTCAGAAGAGATGATGAATAACCTTGTGTATTTCATCAGACTGATTGAATCTGGTTAGATACTTTTTTTTTGTTTTCACCCCTTTATGCCTCCAGCTGGTTTCAGTTTGAACAAAAGTTTAAAATTACTTCATAACTTGTGTGATATTTTATGTTCTGGAAAGAAGTGTTTTCAGGAGTATTCCTAAAAATTAGAGCTGATAGGATCATGTTTTTAAAAAGTGCAGAATGTCCCCAACCTGCATCTTTAGCAATGCAGGTTGCTGAATATCTACAACATAAATTTCACTCAAGAATGCTGGAAAATATCCCCGCCTCTCACCCGTTGACAGCTGGAGAAAGGCAGCAGCATCCCTCCTGACCCCGACGGAGTAAGGGTGGAAGAAAATGGATGGATGCTGGAAAATAGTTAAAAACTGGTTGTTGCACTGATTTGACCTCGAAGTTAAGAAATGCACGATTCAGGATGGAATCGGTACGTTTGTTGTGTAGTAGTATGTAGATGAACATTTAACATGTTATTCATGGCCACAGCTTAAACAATAACTAGCCAATTTATTCAGAAACTGCTGTCAGCTGAAGCTCCTCCAAGCATTCCTCCTGCCATGGTTAGTAAAGCATCAGCAGACTGAGCTGCTGCATGGAGGTAAACATTGTTTTGCTGTAACAAAAACTTCAGAAAATATTCACAGAAGGAAATTAAAAGAACCCTGATGTTACAAGAAAGGCAAAGCAATTGTATTTGTGTAGGATATTTTCAACAACAAGGCCATTCAAAGTTCTTTACATGGCTAGAAAGAAAATCACTACATTGCAGAGTGGTCTGGAAGATTGATTCAATTTGCCATTGTATATACTGTAGGTAGTTCATTTTAATTCACAAATACACATTTTCAAAAAAGATATATTCTACCCAGTTGCACATTTCTTGGATCAGAATAAGTAAGGATGCGTATTTCATGAAATTTGAAGGGGTAAATGCTACCATCCATTTGGATCATAAAGACAAATCTGAAGGGATTTGTCTGATTCACATTCATAGGAGTTTGGAAATGTGTTTGAAATTCATCTTTCTTCTTTATTCCTGCTCTGTTTAAGTTGAATTACTTTTTTCCAGGTTTAGCTAAAACACCAAAGGATAAAAGTAAAATTGTTGATCCTACGAAAAAACAAAAACAAAAAAACAAACACAACCAAGAAACAAAATCTAAAAAATTAAGGATGTGTGGTGTAGAAATCCGATAATTTATTCTGTTTTTACCTGAAGGAGATTATTCATGCAACATGATTAATTATGTAAACAGTGCCATTAGTCAGATAGTTTAGGATTCTGTTGGCATCACCTTGTTTGCCCCCATCAGTGCAGAGCCAGCGTCCAGCAGCAGGGGGCTTCCAGGTTGGATCTCCCCTGTGGTTTCTGTCTGAGGAAACACCTTCATCCTCTTCACCAATGCAGACAGGCTATAAGGAATGTTTGAGTTTGTCAGAACATAAATTAGGACTGAGGATTGAAAGCCTTACGGTTTTATTTCATGTGACAAATAAAGATTTTGATTTTATTGAGATTTTATGAGATCGACTAACACGAAGTAGTGCCGGATCAGGAAGTGAAAAATATACATATATCTTATACATTTATCAACCGTCCTGAGTAAGTACTTTGTAGAACTGCCTTGTTCTGCTGCCATGTTTGAGCTTTAGCTCAACTAAAGTGCAGAGATTCAGGTTTGAATGGTTTATTATGACAGAGATGAGAATGTGCAAATATGTTTGACATATTTTGGATCTGAGTTCTGGGATAGGAGCTAGGAAGAGGTGAAGGAATTTGAAGACTTTATCTTAATGGAACAAAATGTACAAAACAAACAGGAGTTGCATTAATGAAAAGCACATCAAAAGCAATGGCAAGATAAAACAATCACAGGATAAATTAAAGTAAGATAAGTAGAGAGACATATTTTAAGGAAGAGAAATGCAATCATAGAAAATAAATTAATCTAGGAAAAGAAAGATCAAAAACATTTTAGAAATTATTAAAAAGGGGGGAAAAGGTTTTGGAAAATAGTTTTTGTAATTAGAAAGAAACATATCGTTCTTTTTATTCTTAACCAATTTAGGGGGATTCAATTACAGATTTTGGTTCTGACAGAAAAGATTTTGCACATTTTTGTATATGGATGAAATATTTTACATATATGTGTAACAGCTCTGTCTTTACCCGTCCATCCTGTTATGCACACTCGGAGGCCGGTTGGTTGGTTTTTAGATGATTTATTGTAATCTGTAATCAGTGGTTGATAAAACACATATGGCGCAGTGAGCCTCTCTACTGGTCAACCTATGGCTCACAACAGAGCGCTGAACCAACTGTGTAATTCACAATTACAGTGAATTCCGACATTATATTTTCTAGGCCATTTGATCGTATAGTTTTAGAATACAAATAAAAATATGAATAATAAATACAACAGTCATTAAAAGCTCTCTGGGGATTAGTGGAAAAGAAACATGTCATGTTGCCATAGAACCCAACAAACAAACAGAATGGCAACCACAATTGACAAACTGATAAATATAACAAACTAACTGACAAACTGATACGCATATCTGACAAAATAAATTACTGACATTTAATATAATTACCTGTAATCAGTGGTTGATAAAACACATATGGCGCAGTGAGCCTCTCTACTGGTCAACCTATGGCTCTGTGCAATGCAACAAAGATTGCAGTCACCCTCCTGAACAAACCTCCAACACCATTTAGAAGAGAACCGGATTTGTTGACTTACCACAACAGAGCGCTGAACCAACTGTGGAATTTTTGGTTTCTCATCCAATTTATAGGTAACCAGTAGGGGGCGCCAAAAACCACCAATTACAGGATAACTGTGAAACTATAGCAGGAATTTCATCTGTATGTCTAATACCCGTTACATATGATAATAACAACCAGCATATTTTGAAAATTCCAATGAGTTAGAAGGTAAGATTGGATGAAGGTAAACAGCAAGAAAGGAAGCTAACTGTTGTAGCCGCGGCTGCTTCACCTGTCAGCTGAGCTTGTTTCGAGGGTGGAGTGGAAGGCTGGATGGTTGGAGGCAGGTCAGGTGGGTCAGGTGGTCAGGTCAGGTGGTCAGGTCAGGTGGTCAGGTCAGGTGGGCAGGTCAGGTGGTCAGGTGGGTCAGGTAGGGTGGACAGGT
>NW_015114036.1:124434-127089 GCF_001443285.1 Poecilia latipinna | reverse complement strand
GGTGGTGTGGTGGGGTAGGTCGGGTAGGGGGGTCAGGTGGTCAGGTCAGGTGGTCAGGTCAGGTGGTCAGGTGGGTCAGGTAAGGTGGTCAGGTGGGTCAGGTAAGGTGGTCAGGTGGTCAGGTCAGGTGGTCAGGTCAGGTGGTCAGGTGGGTCAGGTAAGGTGGGTCAGCACTTCAAGCTGCACTTTGTATGTTACAGCAAAATCTCCCTCTTTGAATCTCTCACTGGGTTTTATAAATAAAATGCATCCTTGGGTATCTTCCTACATATTTATGTTCTTTTGTCTACAACTTTCACTTGCAGTTTGCTAAGGTCAGAACTGAACTGGGTAAAATAAGGATCCGAAATGTTCCTGCCCTGACAGGATCAGCTGAGCCTGAAGGCACCTGCACCTTAATTCAGTTCTTTAGTTAATGAAACATTCCTTCCTCAAATAATGTTTTATCTTTACTTTTGCTTTGCATTGTCAACTGATTGTTTGAACACATCCAATTGTTAATAATTCAGTCTTCAGCTGATCTTTATTAGTTGGGAGCTAATTTGACATCATTTGCATAAATATTCCATGCAAACTTTGGTATTCGGGCATATCCATATTCATGCTGATGTGTGATATTACTACATATCATTCTAAGAGTTATTTCATTTTGTATTCTTAGATATTTTGCTGTTTGTATGTATGTGTCGCTAGCTTTGTTTATTACAATATTTCAACTAGGAAGTTGAATGGTTAATAAACTCAGTTGTGTTTATTTCATATACATGTAGCACTTTGCTGTTCAGAAATGTTGGACTTCTTCCTTCATCTTTTGCTTTTTAGTACCTGGGCCTATCAGACACTTATTCATGAGCAATAACTGAGACTGAGAACCGTTTTCTTGTTGCTTCCTGATACTCAGGTGGTTGTAGTTTGGTGGTCTGAGGTTTTGTTTGTTCCCTTTCCTCTTCAGGATGGAGGTGAACGAGGTGCTGCAGTTCCCAGGAGGGTTACAGGAGAGAGGACTCACTCAAACAACAGGAATAGAGAAGTGTAGAGGTAGAAACGTTGTCATTCATTGGGGAATGTGGACGTGTGAGAAATCAGCTGTGACTCAGTGTTTTAGATAAATGTAGCCAGCTGGGTCGGACCTGGCAGGACGGACATTCAGCAGGTAAAGCAATATTATTCTCACACACAGAGATCATTGTATTTGAATAATTTGAGTTAATGAAGTCGATCAATGTAATTGATACACATCCTAATTAAAAAGTTTTTATGGACTTAACAGGAGAGAAATCAACCAGAGCTTGACAGCAGTTTCAAAGGTTCTGTACTGAAAACGTTAGCTCCAGGAGGACAAGCTAGAAAAAAAGCATGAAAAAGAAAGGCCTGCTTACCACTCAGCACGAGTAAATGATTTGGCATCTATCTGAGGAATCCAGCTGTGGAAAACCCACCTGCCAGTCACAGCCTGGAGAGACAGAGAAGAGAACCAACAGCAAAACAACCAGATCTGCAGCATCTGGCTGCAAACCTTGAAGGAGCTTAGCTTCCTCCACAAGTCCAGTCTACTCTGTTCCTTCTTATATTATAGATGCTTCACTGTTGCATCTCCAGTCCAGTCTGTTGTCCAGATGAACACCAAGACATTTATATTCCTCAACCACCTCCACTTCTTCTCCCATGATGGAAACAGGGTTTATCTAATTCTGTTTCTACTGAAGTTTACAATCATCTTCTTTGTTTTGTTTTTGAGGCAAAGGGAGCAGCAGCAGCTCCTGATTGGAAGCAGAAGAGACCATGACTGAGGTGGAAGAGGAAACATCTGAGGAACGCTGCAGGTCAGAGGAGGATGGGATGTGAAAGAAACTGTCAGTACCAGTAAAATGTTTGTCCCTTATCACAACTCTGTTAAACACTCAGAAAGGCTAACAAGTCTTCATATGTCATCCAGTACAGTAATGACTATTAGTAATCCATCAAGGAAATGCTAGCTGCAGAATCAACTCTCCGAAAGTATTACCTGATGGACCATCACTCAGTCAGTTGGAACTGAAATGACGAGAAAGCAAAATAGGACAACTTGTGACACAAAAGCAATAGTGTCATCATAACTGGCTCCATGTATCAAACCAGCCTGCCACTCATGTTTGGTGACACATCATTTGTAAAATGTCAGAGAAGCTTTTGAAGCTTTTCAGGACAGGAAGCACTTCTAGATCCCAGCTCTACATGTCTCACGATGACTGCTGTCCATCCAGGTTTATCCTGTCTGGGGCCTCATGAATAAAAGAGTGCACAGTTTTCACAGTAAAACTTGGAGTACGGACAAATTTAGAAAAGTGCGGCGGACAAAGAAACCCCGATATATAAAGCTCTGCGCACGTATGTGGCTGCACACCTTTCCTTTATGAATCCCAATTTGCAGGAAATAGAGCAGCTGCCCTGCTGCCTCCCATAAGTACATATGTAAATTAGTATAAATACCCAGAAGTTTACCACCACATGAAGCAATAACCATGGCAACGTCCCTGTTTGTATAAGTATAAGTATTTATAATAATAATAATTATATATTATTGTGAGCTGGAAAAGTGTAGAGGGCCTTCTCTGGGTCGGGGAGGAGTTGGGTCCTCCCCAAATGGAGGAATTTAAGTATCTCAGGATCTTGTTC
>NW_015114036.1:119241-120568 GCF_001443285.1 Poecilia latipinna | reverse complement strand
CAGTTTCACTGCTATGCGGATGACACCCTGTTGGAGCCTATTAAGAATTAGATTTTTTTTTTGTGCTAAATTATTAATGTTACAGATCTAAGGTTATGTGAATGATATATCTATTGTAGTTTGTTTTGCTTAGACCCTTTTCCTTGTCACTCAAGCAGAAGCAGCTGCTGTGTTTGATCTGATTGTTTGGTGAAGGAGTGAGGAGTGAAACAGTTTTTCTACCACAAATTAATGTTTAAATATACATTTTTTGTTCGAAGTCAACTCAGAGAAGTAAAGACAACACACCTTTGAAACCAAAAAAGTTTCCGCAAGTGCTTTTTATTTTTTGAGTGAGTCAAAAACCTCTTCCTGAAAAACTATTCTGGCATTTTTGTTTGTTGGACTTTATTATGATGCAAGAGTGGCCAAAACACACCCAGCTCTATCTCTCAACCAAACCTAATTCTATGATTCCACTTTCATCCCTCACTGATTGTCTTTTTGAAATAAAACACTGGTTCACCCTTAACTTTAGTCACAGTAAGTGGGCCTCCATCTGAGCCCCCCAGTGCTCAGCTTGAAGCTAGCCTTCCAGAGCAAACATGCCTGTGTTTAAAAGGTGCTTTCAGGACACATAAGGTCATCTCACAAAAAATAAACATAATACATTTTAAAGAAAAAAATGAAATAAAAGAAAATAAAGAGATTGTTCAAATGCTTGTTTGAACAGCAGACCGCTCAACCAGGGTTTAAGGGTAGACAGAGAGTCACAGAGTCTCTGAGTGGGAATATGGACTAGAATCATGTGCATAAGTTACATTTCTGTCCATAAGGTCACATTCACAAAGTGGGCGGCTCGACTGAAGGATGGCTGCAGCTGGACCGGTACCGGTACCGTATGGCTCTTTAAGTTTTGCTCAGAGCTCCAGGATGACCAGTCTGGATTAATCTAAAAGCTAATAAACCATCATCAACATTTCTTAGCAGATCAATATGATCTCTGATCAATCACTCCCTCTGAATCCTTCCATTGGCGATCTTCTCCATTAGAGAATACGTGTGACAATCACATATATGTGTGATTATACACACCTTGAACACCTTAAAAATAATCACACCTGACCTGTTTGGAGTGAATCTGCTGATCCAACCCCGTTTTATTTCTTAGTGAGAATGAAATGACCCCATAGATGCATTTCATGCGCTTCGGCGCACAGATCAATGCGTTACATCTTTAAGAGACAAAAACTGAGGAAATGTGCTATTTACATTGGAGTGAGGTTTTCACATCCTTTTATTTTATTTTATTTGTTTTGTGTGCATATTAGATTATTGTCTGAGGATA
>NW_015114036.1:109553-115316 GCF_001443285.1 Poecilia latipinna | reverse complement strand
ACTTGACTTGACTAACTGAATGTACTCAGACTTCAGTGTATTTAGGTGAGTTTTGATGCTTTGTAGTTTATTGTCCACAAAAAAGGTTTGCATGGCTGCCACATATTTTCATGGTAGGCCAGAAGTTTGTGTATATTTACGAAAATTTTAACTCCATCTTCATTTTTATACATGCTGACTTGTGCATAAAATATGGCACTGCATGTTTTTTGTGCATACGCCACTTTATACATGAGGTCCCAGGTCTTCCTGATGGCTCCCACCAGTCCCCCGGCCGCCTTCCGCAGCTTCTTCGTTGGTCATGTTGGTCTCTGAGCCCCCCACCGGACCAGCCACGATGGGTCCACCTCTGATGTTGTGTCCAACCAGACATTAAGGATAAAACATTAAAGGCTTTTTCAGACTTTACTGTCCAGTAGACTTGGTTCAATTGGGGACCAAAATTGCAGCATTTGCTACATTTTCATCCGCTGCTGTTCACCTTCACAGTGAACTATCAAATGATTCAAACTAAGTGAAAATCCCTTTCACCTCTTCGTTCAATAGTTTTTGGCACTGCACCAAAAGCTACTGAAGGAAACAACACAAAAACCTCAGACAACTTCCTTCTTCACAAAATGTAAATAAAAATAAAGTGGTGTCAAATTTTAGCAGTCGTAGGATTTTTCTTTTGAAACTGAACTGACACCTAGGTTTTTAGGTGGACCAGAGTTTGCTTTTTTGCTCTGCATTAGAGGTTGTTTGTGCATTCACACCTCCTCAAACGAATCAGACTTTCTAGACAAATGAACTAGAGTTTGATTAAAGTGGACTAAGCATTTATACCACTGCTGTCAATCTTGTCTCTGTGGGGTATCGACGCCACAGAGACAGGATTAGGTGCATCTGCAAAGTTATTTTGTTGTTTTGACTCTCCATAGATATCCAACATTTATGAAGACCAGAAACAATCTTTTTTGATTGGCCGCAATGGGGGGAAAAAAAGCCAACAGCGTATGTTAAGAACATTACCATGGTGTTTCAAAGTAGATTTGGTGGAATGTGGGAAAGGGGTCCAAGTTTAATTGGCTGAACTTAAAAGCTGACACTGATAATTGGTTATTTACTCTTCAAATAACCAATTATCAGTGTATCTATGAACAGACTGACCTCAAAAAGCAAAGATTAAAGATTGTTGTTATGCATCACAACCAAACCAGATTATTGTTTGCACTTTTACGAAGTAAATTAGCTAATTTCTTTTTAGTCTCACATTTAAATGTTAAATAATTTAAAATATTTTAATTTATCTTTGCTGAGACCATACAGTCAAATTTAATAGCATTCTCTTTCTCAATAAATATTAAAAATTCTACTTACTTTTTTCCAGTGTTTGCATGTTACATGTGATTGTAATGGCATTTAATGGTGTTTGTGGTTTGAAGGAAAGTGAAACAATTGAAAGGTGGGTGAAAACCTCTCCAGGATGTAACCACCTCTCACCCAGGGTGTTGTGATCCTAGTTTTCTGTGTTTATTTTTGGGTTTCAGAGTTCCCCGTGCCCGCTGCTGGTGAGCAGCCTCCAGAGTTTGCAGACGAGCCCGAGCTTCCCTGTGCTCCGCCCGAGCTTCCAGCCGGCCCGCCAGCCGGCCCTCCAGAGCCTTCGAGGGTCCTCCTCCTGCGGCGACGCCCGCCGGACCCGCCTCCTTGCCTCCTGGTTCTTCGCCCACCCTGGTTGGGTAGTTTTTTTTGTTTGTTTGTTTGTTTTCCTTTGGACCAAGTTTTTGTTTTCTGGACTCTAGCCCCCCTTCTGTGACCCCTCCGCCCATCCTGATGGGTTGTTCTTTGTTGGACTTTTCTTTTCGGGGCGTCTGGTAGCCGCCCTTGATGGAGGGGGGAGGGGGGGGCGCGAGGGGTTAGTAGTTTTCTGTGCTTCTTTTTGGGGTTTTTTCTGTGTTTATCGTGAGTCTCTGTGATGTCCTGTCCTCCCTGTCTTGATTGATCCCAGCTGTGTCTAGTTCCCTGATTACCCTCCCTTTATTTAGTCCCACCTGCTGTCTGTGTTCCTCGTCGTGTGTCACCGTCGGTTTACGTCTTGCTGCCTGTGTTTCGTTCTGTTGGATTTTTCGTTAAACCATTATTCATCATCATACTGGGTTTGGCTGCGTCCTCCCTCACCTCACCAAAACCCCCAACCATGACACAGGGTCTTTATTCTAAAGTGATCTAATTCATCTTTCTATATAAAAATGGAGGATGTTGATCAATCTGCTGTTGGAGAAGTTGAAGCTCTTTGCTTCCTTTAACATTTGTAATGTGTGCTGCCCTTCATTCTAGCGTGATTATTGAACCACACACTGTCAAACTTCTCACATACAACGACCACAAGACATATTTACAATTTTCAATTAAAAAAATCATTTAAAAACACTTAAAAGCAAATAAAGTCAATTAGTCACTTCCTTCTTGAAAACATAAAAAATAATAATAAAAACACACCATCTTCAGATTAATGAAGCATGCATCAGCAGGGGTGATATGTTGTTTTTCAAGCATTGTCCTCAATTTTTAACTAGATCTTGAAACGAGTGAAAGAAAGATGGTGACAGAGAAATGGGGTTGGTTGGAGAAAGGAGGGAGAAAATCATTTTTACAGCTAAATGAAATTAGCAGCCTTAAAGAGCCTAAGGGCAAAGTGAAGTTCTGTCCCCTGGGGCTACACTTTACAGAAGGAAGGAATGAATTAAGCTTCAGTGGATATTTCCCCCCTCCTCTTGCCCTTTTTTAGAATCCCTCCCACTCTTTAGTTGTTTCACAAATGTAGGATAAGTAAAAGAGAGGGGGTAGAGTGGGTGAGGGGATGAATAAAAGGGTATAAAAGCAGGTTTTAAAGGTGAGGAAAAGTAGAAGTGAAGATTGTGATTTTTTTTGGCAGCTCCCATTTTGATTCAAATATAAACTGTAAAAACTGGAATATTTCTTCATCCACGTTTTATTTTTTAATTTTATTTTCTTTTATCTTCTCCTGTCTGTTGAAAAGGATCGAGTCATGAACCCAGGGACGTTCACCAGCTCTGGCCCCCTGTCCTGGGCCATGTATCTGATGAGGAAAGGCCACACGGGCAGCGGACTCTTTGGTAAAGTAATCATAACTGTTGTTCTCATTTTCCATGTTATGGAATGACGATAAATTAAAAGAATTGGTATTTTTTCTCTGATGATTGTTCAGAGAAGCATGCTCCATGCAATAGTCCTGATTACTGCATCACACCCATTGTCTGTACTGTGATTGGCTGATGGCGTCTTATTTCTAACACTAGTGTGAAAGAATAAACCAAACAAAAAAATTCATATGCAACAAATGTGGTCCTGGCTTCTTCCCATACAATATGGAAAGTGATTGAGCTTGATCTAATGGCCTGACAAAGTCTGACTCTCAAAGTTTTGATGGAACCCTTGGACTAGAATCATTTTTTTAAATATAGTTCTCAGGGCTAAGAAAATGGCAAAAGCAAATGGTGCTAAAAAGAAGGAGGGCATTTAGTGCTTGAAGTGGTGTTAGAGATCTAGGGTGGCAGTAAATGGTGTAAACAAAGCAGCCATAAGAACCCAAGATATACCACAGAACATAAATGCATAGAACATAACTATATTTTATATACTTTCTTCTTTTTACATGTGCCAGTAAAACTTGTATATTTGTTTTTATAGTTGTATAGTTTTTTCAGTATTTCTCTTGAGTACGCCGGTACATTTCGTTGCAAAATTCACTGTCATGTCTTTGTTCAGTGACAATAAGACTAATTGAATGTCTGACTTTGCACTGATGACATTGTAAAACCGAGGATGAAGACGATGATGACTCATCTGTTTAGCAATATCAGCTGAGGTGCCTCAAAAGAATTTCGAAACCACATAATTGATAGTTTACGTTAAAAAAAAAAAAGAAGAAAAGAAATTATTGTTTTAACTCTTTTTGCATTAGCAAAGGGAAAGGCCAATAACATTCTCAGGAAGTTTGATAGGTGATTAAGGCTGTGTATAGATTCTGGATCAGAGGACAGCAGGGAAGATCGTATTACGAGCTGGTCTATGGGAAATGCTAGATGACTGAAACTCAACACCACTCACTCTGTCATGTTTCTTTATTTTCTTTAACGTCTCTCGTCTGGGTTGTTTGGATATTATTTTTATTAGGCAACATTTAAACCTTCAGTAATATTGACTAATAATTTCCTTATCAAGCATTAATTCAGTAAAAAAATTCTTAGCAACCAACAACACTGTTTTATGTATTCATTCAAATTTATGATTATAAATCATTTATGCTGATAAGTATTTGCGGTAGGCAATGAAATAACAAAAATATTCATACCCATTTTATAAACTTTTCACAGTTTAGTCACAACATAACCAGAAGTCTCCTTTTTCAATACATGATTCTGCAATATTTATTTACAAATACAAGTCTGTAGTATTCTGCCCCTTTCAATTCAGTACCACTAAATAAAATCAAATACCTTCAGATATCATAGCCAGTAGAATTCAGCTGTGCGTAATTTATTTTTAGAATAGTTAGTGCTGCTTGGTTTCTGGCCTAAACTGGTACCAAGGAGAGAAGCTGCCAAGAAGTTCATAATAACTTTGGATGAGCTGCAGAGATTCACAGTTCAGCTAGGAGAATCTGCTGACAGAACAACCATCATCATGCATTCTGCAAATCCTATTTTTATGTAAGGGTGCTATGAATAAACACAATGTTGAAAAAAAAGTCAGAAATCCTGCTTGCAGTTTATCACAACAGAGCAACATGAAGATGATGAAGAAGATGGTCAGCTAAGGGAAAACAAGAGTGATTGTTTGTTTGTTTTTTTGCCCATTTCTTCATGAATATACCAACTGAGTGGAGCATAGTGATAGCAACATTGTATCTTTGTAAGGTACCGTGAAGCCAGTCAGGGCTGTGACTCACTATCCACAGCTTAAGTAGAAGAATCTGTCCATATGATACATTTTACTCCATAAATCTGGCCTTATTGGAAGAATAGAAAGAAGAAAGCCATAAGAAGTCCAGCAATATACTGTATGTCGGAAAAGCAATACGATACAAGAAACATGGTGGTGGCAGCCTTATGCTGTGTGGATGGAGCTAAATCCAGGACAATTCTGGAAGAAAATTTGTTGGAGGCTGCAGAAGACTTGAGACTTGGTGTAAGGTTCACCTTTATACAAACAAAGATTTAATCGACTTGTTTAGATCAGGGAGGGCAATCTCTCTGTCTCTCTGATCAAACACAATCAAATAGTGCAGTCAAGTTCTCCAAAGTCCTGCTAATAACTGGATTATTTTGATTCAGGTGTGATGAAGTCGAGACCCATCTAAAAGTTGCAGGACCTCAAGGCCTGGTTTAGATGTTTGAATTATAATTCTGAATCTAAATCCAGCTGAAAATCTATGGCAATACTTAAAAACTGATGTTCACTGACTGAAATTAAACCGCTTTCAAAAGAATGTATTAAAGCTTTATTATGAAGAACTTCTTTTTGCTGATTTATGAAATGATGTACATTAAGGTTTGTGCCTGGAACATGTAGACTAATTTAGTAAATCCTTTTGGAAAGTATGAATATTAGTTAATTTGTTAACGGTTGTTATTTATTTTGCTACTTAAAGTATTAAGCAACTAATTAAGGAAAAATAGAAATATGAATATTTGCAATAACTATTCCTGTCATGTTCATCTAAGGTCTAAGCCTTAGGAATATTTGTTTTATAAATAAAGT
>NW_015114036.1:103109-106242 GCF_001443285.1 Poecilia latipinna | reverse complement strand
AAATATTTACAAGTTATCCCATGTTGCCATTTAAATCCTGAATTTTCGGACTGAACATTATAGTTGCAGAAAGAGAATACTTAAGGCGTAAAAACATAAAAATATGTATGAATTATTTGAAAATTAATAATAACAATAACTTTAAAAAATATAATTTAGATATTAATTCCATACTGTTGGAATTAGGTCATAAATATAAAGACGGATATATTCATACATCTAAATATAGATATTTAGATGTATGAACTAATAAAAGAGAGATTAGAAATTTATCTGTGCCTTGGTTGAGGAAAAATACTTTTATCACATGATTTAATGTTGAAGATTCCTAAATAATTCTATAAATAAATAAATAAATAAATAAATAAATAAATAAATAAATAAATAAACCAAGTCATAATACGAGTAAGGATATAGAGAATTGTAATTTTTACGGACTGAATTTGTTAAAATAATTTCTTTCAGTCGTTCCTTTCGTCAAATTTTGCATGAACTACTGCCCCCTGCTGGACCCGTACAGTTCTGAAAGTGTGCCGTTGACGCGCAGCCCTACGAAGCACGTCTTTTTGTTTCTGGTCACTGTGATGGCCACGTTCTGGCTCCAGTGAACTTCACTATAGTCATTTCTGACTTTCAACTAGCTTTTCATTTTCTATGGTTCGAAATGAACTTTTTCGGGCGGACGAAACGCTCATTGGTCAGTTGAATTTAGCCTAACCCTGTGATGAGCTTCCTAATTGGTTAATACCTGAGCCATGCTGTCAGTATGCAAATAGTGCTCTATGCCGGTAAAAGCTTGTTGTCTCCATCAGGATGGCCATTCATGTGTTGAAGAGACTAAAAAGCCCGGAGAGAGAGAGAGAGAGAGAGAGAGAGAGAGAGAGCAGCTGCTTCACACCCGCACATCTCCTTTTTCTATCTAACTTCTCCTTTCACTTCCTAGTTGTTGGGAAGCCCAGTTTCTGCTCCACAGCAGCTGCTCGACACTTTTTTCTCAAATCGATCACAGATCTCAACAAACCACTTTCTGTTTTGGAGAGCTGAGCCACTTTGGGTTTGCAGTCTCGCGCATCCGGTGCGTCTGGGATTTTACCCACATACCAGAAATAACAACCAGCACCTCTGCAGATCTTAAAGAGTACCGAGTAGTGCGAAAGAACTGCGGGACTGCAGGCGAAGGTCCTGGAGAGCTCTGAGGTCGGGTTGCTGGCACTGAGGCGCACAGATGGTGTTTCTGTGGGATGCAAAATACGGTAGGCCTGCACGACTTCCAGCCGGGCTCCTTGTTCTTCACTGGGCAGCGAACACCTTAATAACCATCATTGACCACTCGCCACCCCCCAAAACACTGGACGTGTTTTTTATGACTTCATCAGTCCAGGCTAGAAAAAACAGTAACAATAAACTGCACTTTTGTATTTCTGAGCCCAGAAATCTCGGTCCAAATTTTAAACCTGACAAATAACGGTGAAAACCGCTTCACGGTCGGTTGAGGACGGCAACGTCTCATTCCCTGTGTGTTCAAAGAAATTCTGCTTTTGTTAATAACGCTCTGGTAGAAGATGAAAAAGTAACTTTTCTCTTTACTATCCTCACATTTGATTAAATTATTAGGTTCTAAAAATATCTGAAGTTGTCCCGCAGATTCAAAGTAAACGCAACTTGATGGTTGAATTCTAAAAGTCTAATGCAGATGTCCAAAAAATATGTAAAACTAGCATTTTATTTTGTGTACCTTTATAATTAATTAAATTTTGAATTTATGCAGTGCTTTTAGATCTGCTGAGTTCCTTGCAAGCCTGGATAATAAAGAGAGTAGAAAATTTTATACCATGTTGATAAGCATGATATAAAATTTTGAGTTATTCTGGGAACTCAAAATTTGAGTTTCCACTAATCTTTTTTAAAGGTATTTGTCCTATTACATGTGGAGTACAGAAAATTAGCCATAAATGTCCATGTTTAAAAAATTGCTTTTTCTCTCTGTAAACAACATGCAATCATGTTTGGACTACACATATGACTTAGGCATTTTTTAAATATTACTGAAGAAATTCTGTAATGAGGATATATTGTAATTAGTATTTGATGAGTCCTGATTGAAATTCAGTCAATCAAAATTAGTTCATGTCAAAAAAAAAAAAAAAAAAAACAACCACACTTCAAATCAAAATGTAATGCCAGCGAAACATCGTCTTCCACAGTTGATGAGCAGAATGCATTAAAAACTACAGGACCAGGTGTAGAAACAATATTTCTTGTTCCCACAATAGCATGAACAATTAAGACATTGGTACAATTTAGTGAATGCAGAAGCAAAAATCTGCAGAAGGGGCTGCATTTTGCCTTTAATAAGAACTACTGCTTAAAGCACCCAAGACCTGCAGTATTACTATTACATTTTACTGGAAATAATTTAAAAGTGAAAGTGAAGGGAAACATTACTGCTGCATGCAAACACATTTCAGTAGAAATGTTTCATATTTACAGCCTGGGTCTGTTTTAATTTGGCGGCTGAAGTCTCTGGAATTTATCTGTGCAACTTTTCTTTCTTCTACTCTGATTCCATCAGTCTCAAACTCTTTTTGCACTTTAAAACCGAGTTATTTACAGGCTCCTGGGGGACTTATTCTGTACTGCGACTAAATCTTTAGAAATGTTGGGATTTCTGAAAGCATTTCCAGTATATTTTCTTAAATTAACAGTGCTATTTTTGCTTGTCCTATGAGCTTTTGATCATGAACATATACTTCTTTTTCCTTTAGTTCCTTGATCACACACTTCATTGTAACTTGGTCAAACACTACACTAAAGCTGACCCAAAGACTCAGTTTTGGTAAATAAATGCAAAAAGCCCATCGTTTTATATAACCAGCATAGATATGCCACCTGCACCCTGCTTATTGTAAATGGTGGCAAGATAAATTTGTGGTTTAGCTGAAAATGATTCATAGCAGCCCAGTCCTGACTTTAAACTATGCATAGAGCTAAAGATTAGGGTAATGGTAATGGGGCCTTCCAAACCCAAAGACCTGGAGCTTATCACCAGACAGATTGTGCAAATAATTGAGAATCCCAGTTGGAATCCCAAAAACAATTTTTCATTGATTGCTGAGAAAAAAAAATAATAATA
>NW_015114036.1:94374-99667 GCF_001443285.1 Poecilia latipinna | reverse complement strand
TTTTTTATAATGAAAAAACATTTGAAAAAATTTGCCAGGGTTATGAATCATTTAGCTTAACTGTGGGTCCTCATCCACCCCTGTATGTTCGTTAGTTTTTATAGCTCTCACTATAGATATGAGCAAATTTAGGCGAGTTAATGTTTTCCTGCAAACATTCCTACATTTTCCTAAATGGCATTCATAATATGGATCTATGTCACACCATATTCACACTCCTTGGCAAACAGGGAATTGTGAATTGCTCCGTAATAATTTGTCAATGCTTAGAACGACCCAATATAGTTTGAATGATAAAAGTCCTTCAGTTATATTTATTGGAAAAAATAAAAGCATGTTGATATTTAAGACTGAGGAAAGTTTTTGTTTTAAAAATGTATTAACATGGGATATTTAAATATTCTAAATATTATGAGGTTATGATTCTACAATAAAAGATGACACTAACTTCTCAGGCGTCTTTACAGGGGTTCCAATCAGCAACTGAGGTAATGTTGTCACCAACTACATTCACTCCGTCTCCTGCTATTAACTTGTTGCATGTCATTAACATAGAAAGTACTCCTGCATCAGTTCATTAGTTTGTTTTTGGTGTACCTGCTCCGTCTTCTCAAACCCCCAGTCAGTCGTAGCAGACGGCTGCTCACACTGGGCCAGGTTCTGGTTCTGCTGCAGGCTTCTTCCTGATAAAGGAGTCTTTTTCCTTTCCATTGTCGTTGCATGCACTTTACTGCTGAGGGATTGCTGTAAAGTCAACGACAGTGCAAGAGATTGTCTACTGTCACTACGTGCTTGTCCAGGAGGAGTGAATGCTCCAAGTCAATAATTGATTTTGAATAATAAACTGCACCTAATTCACTGTTTGATAATTAGGATCAAGTGGAATGTGTGTGGCTGAACTGAAATGTATTTTTTGTAATGAGCCTTCGGACGACATTTGTTATGAAATGGCACTACATAAATAAGATGAATTCAGTTGAACTCAGATTCATACCATCTAAAATTCAGTTATTTTTAAATTAAGAGAAAAATGACTGACAAAGTGTTATCTAAATGTTTTAAATAATAAAAAAATCACCTTTTTAAAGAATTTGTTTTCAATATTATTGTATGTGTATATCTGTAGTATGACTCATACCGCCATGTTCATTTTCTCCCAGATCCAGCCCCTGGTAGGCGATACACTCCCCCCTCCACTTCCCTTGCCTCGGGGGGGAAAATGGCCGAGGCTTTGCCTCTAGGAGCCCAGGAGGCTGGTGGAGGGGCCGCCGTGATGGGCAAGTTCCGCATAACGGACCACGGCATGGCTGAGGTACAGCAACAAACTCTTCAATAATTGAAGTACTTTGATTTATAATTGAAAACAAAAAATGTGATGCCCTTTTTTATCTTTGTAGGTGATTTCTGATCATCCAGGAGAGCTGGTAAAAACTGACAGCCCAAATTTCCTCTGCTCTGTCCTGCCCACTCACTGGAGGTGTAACAAGACTCTTCCCATTGCTTTTAAGGTGTGTACTAAACATTTTTGATTGGCACTGCACACACACACACACATATATATATATATATATATATATATATATATATATATATATATATATATATATATATATATATATATATATATATATATATATATAGTTATAAGAAGGGAAATGTAGATTTAGTTGCTGGAGTTTGGATCAGCAAGAGTAAACCCTCACTGAAAATGTATTTGCGCTGGAGCCTTTGCTTTTTGCCCTGATAGAAACTCTCCAACCTGAAGTTCATATGTTAAAATTCTTACAGTGGACCCCCACCTACTTCCAGTTCAGTTTGAGGATTTTTTCATTCATTACTATTTAAAATATTTGAAAGCTTGAAATATCTGTACCCCTCCAATGGAGAGAAGGAAGACTGTGAATGTTAACTTTATTAGCAGCAGTGCTAAGGTAGTTTCCATTGTTTCTATCAATTTTAAGGTATATTTAGTGTTTGAACTATTAAAATAGCCAGTTATTGTTTTAGAGATGTCCAGAATTCACGGACTAAAGCTGTTCTCTCTAACCGGGGATCCACTGTACATTCATTAACATAAACATCAACTGAAAAAGTGTTTATGAAAGATTTAATTCTTTATTGAACTGTGTTCAAAATATTTAGTCTTTTTTTTCAGGACTAAATTTATGGACTGTGATATTTAGCAGAAATATATTAATATAATTTACTGCTAATAAAAAAGTGATAATATCTCCAAACATTGTTTTATCTGTATTTCAACATTTTAGTCCTATATGACCACTTCATTCTTTTCATTCATTCCCAGCATTCTGAAAGCACACTGTCTGGTGTTTTATTTGTTTCCAGGGTATTCACTCACATGTGAATGTATGGTAGGAGGCTTTTCTCCTCTTTCAGACTCAATGCATTTGTGGAACAGCATCTCTAAGCTGCAGAACACACAGCAGATTGATTTATTGAGTTTTATGCATTAGTCTTCCCACATGCATTTCTCTGCTTGTTTGTGAATTTGGAACATAATGCATCATTATGAAGCATAATGAGTGGCTGTAGCTACGTCTCACTGAAAATGGATGTAATGCACATATAATGCACATTTCATGCACACCCATAAAAGCGCCCATCTAATTGTGTGTTATAGCACAAACATGATGGATGTGCAGACAGGCATTTCATATTTTTTTCTACAGATATCTGCACATTCAAAATTTTGCTGCATTTTTTTGCTTGATTTTTCAGTCTTTTACTGCCCTTATTTTTTTTGACAACTCATAATGCAAACATCAACATGTGATTATTGAAGTACATTACAATCAATGTTTAACTCACAGATTAATGGCAGCTTGTCAGTCAACACAGGTTGCAGTTGTTTGCTTAGAGAGCTCTATGTGAGAAGAGAAACCGTCCATAGTACTATATCTATCCCGGACATTTGCACAGCAATGGTAGATTAGCGTTTTTATGGAAATAAGCCTTGCTGGGCCTCAATAACAGCAGGTGTTAAGGAGAAGAATGGACTCTAAACCCCTCGCTTTAAATTTTCTAAAGTATTCACACCCATTAACTTTTTGGGATTTTGTCCCACCCAAACTACAAACCTTAATTGATTTCGGGATGTGATAAAATGGCACAAAGCAGTGTGTCATTGTGAAGTGTGTGATAGTATGAAAAGTGCTATATAAAAAAAGTTTGATCAGTCAATTAATTTGGCTGGGCTTTGGCTAGGCCACTATAACACATGAATCTGTTTATCATTAACATCTGTTGTCCTGCTGGAAGGTGCTGGAAGTGTTCAACAGCCTGTAATCTTTTTTTCTTTCAAGTTTTTACTGGATTTAGCCCCATCCATCTTCCTGTCAATTCTGACCAGCTTCCCTCACTAAGCTGGTGTATTCAGGGTGATGTAAAGTGTTAGTTTTTCTTTACATGTTGTCAACAATTCAATTTTGATCCCATCTGAACATAGCACCTTCCTCCACGTTTGCCATTTCTCCATCTGAGCGGTAATTCTCCGCAGTTCCTCCAGAGTTACCACAATCCTGTTGGCTGATGCTTTGCTACATCGTTATTTTCCATCCTCTTCACAATTATGCATTGCGTTGTGTTGGTGTGACAGACACCATGACAGACCAACACATGGTGTGACATGTTGGTCATGTGTTGGTGTGACCAACACAGAGGATTAATATTAACCTTCTAATTACAGTGTTAATTGAGGAGCCATTTTGTGATGACTTCATGAAGGAAGAGTTTCAGAAAGAGCAGGAGTTTTTAAAGTAATAGAGACCNAATTTCAAGGCGTTAAATTACAAGGCAAAATTTCTTTTTAATTACTTTCGATATGTATAGCATTTTTTTAAAGAGCTGAAGTTAACATTGTTACTTGATTGTGCTATACAATGGCACTCTGGAAAGTACTCCCCCTTAATACTTTTGGTTGACTTCAAGAGACTTATAGATGTGTCAGTCTGTACCAAGTAGGACCCGCAGAACTGAAGTATCTGTCTAAATGGTGTGATACATTTAAGCAGAGATAATGTGTGAACAATAAGAACCAAAGGTTTCATTAATAACATTATAATGTTAACCTCTAAGTTTTAACTTTCAGAACTTTTATCCATTTCCCAGTAAGTAGAATAAAATGGTATACAAAGCTAAACATAATTTCATTTTATTTTGTATTAGGGTCTAACAAGACAAAAGTTTCTAGACTGTCATAATTTTGTTTGATGTTTGTCCAGTTAGTGACCCTGGGCGATATTCCTGATGGTACTTTGGTAACTGTGATGGCTGGAAATGATGAGAACTATTCAGCAGAGCTTCGCAATGCCACCGCGGTCATCAAGAATCAAGTGGCCCGATTCAATGATCTGCGATTTGTCGGCCGCAGCGGGAGAGGTATGGATACATGACACAGAACGTGAAATACTAGGGAGAGTCTGTGGTTCTTCTTGTCTCACCATGGTTGAATTTTAATGGACATGTTTTGAACAGGCACTTAGTGCTGAATGGATAAAATAGGGGAAGTACATGTGAATAAGAACAGCATTCATTCAACTTCCTCCTAGCATTTCATTTAGTATCAACCTGACTCTGCCAAGCCACGCCCTCCCCATTTCTGTCTCTAACGGAAACACTGGACCACAGTTACTCTAAATCAGCCACAGGCAAATGTCCCTTCCTATCTATTTAAAACAGCACTCCTGTGTACACAAATTCCTTCTGCTCTTCCACACATTTAGGAATGTTGAAAGCTGTGCTTAGTCTTTTGCCTTGTTGAAAATGTAGACACAACTGACAGAACTTTGTTGAGGGATTTCACAGTGCTGCAGAAAAAAAAACCCATGAATGCACTTTTAGTTAAAAGCAACACTGAGGTGGGTGAATTTCCAGCTTTACTACAGTGCCACAAATATATAAGTTAAAGATGTGGATGTCTGTATCACTTCACTACTGCAAATCACTTGAAAACAGAGCTGCTGCAGGTGGTTGAACAGCAAAATGTGTTTCTGATATGCAGCAAAATCATTACCTGATTGTGTAATTCTCTGACATTTTGGTATTCCTTATATTGCTGAACTCGACCTGTGTTGCGAAAATTTCAGATTTTATTGGGATTTAATGGGACCAACACAAAATATAATAAAAAAATAATTTATGGCCTTAAATATTATGTACAAATAAGAATAGAGTGATGTGCATTTATATTATATTTAATAGTCCAAGTAATTGGCTTCAGAAGGATCCCTAATTGTACTCTGTAAATCATATTTTTAGCTTTCATAGAAGGTTT
>NW_015114036.1:83334-91042 GCF_001443285.1 Poecilia latipinna | reverse complement strand
GTGTGTGTGTGTGTGTGTGTGTGTACTTAAAAAGCATGTAGCATACAAATATCTCAACGTTTTAATGTGACAAAATGTGAAAACCTTCAAGCGCTGTGAATGAAAACTTTTACATCAACAAACAGAGAAGTTTATTATAGTTTGATACATTTTCTTCATAACAAACACTTGGCGACCTTTTGAGCTTGGTTTGTTCACCTAAAATGTATAATTATTTAAAATAAAGAATTAACTCAGTTTTTGTAAAAAAAAAAAAAAAAAAAGTTCATGAAATCCACAAAGTTCTTAAAGAACTCAATGCTACACTAGTCTGTGTGTGTCATTTGTGACAAGTTTTCAGTCTTTCTTATAGTTCCTCTTTTAAACAGAACAGTTATTATTTTGTTTTGCAATATCTGAGCACTAAGCCAAAGACAGAGCTCAGTTCATCTCCTCCAAAAATCAGACACAATGGCTTTGGCAGTTATTTATCTTCCTCTCTGTCAGACTGTATATAAACTCTGAATTAACTCATAGTTTTTCCAAATTACATTTTCATATTCCTATGGATTGGTTTCTGTACAGTAATGAATGTTCAGTATGTTCTGTGTTAGAGTATAGTGTACAATAAATGACTAAATTGAGGAATAGACTTTTTAGGTGCCACGTTGTGGCCATTATTAAATTTGTTCATGGAGTTGAAATAAAACATGAGGCTCTAAAGCTGTTTTGTAATCCTACAGCGCGTCTGCATGTATACTGTAGCTTGTAACAGTGTTCATGAATAACTTAAATTCTAAAATGCATGACATGTAATTACCGAAACTGGTTACATACAAGTGGATACCAAAAATTACTTTTATATTTTACCTTTTCTGTCTCTACTCTTTCCCCATGGTTTCCTTGTTTGTCCTCTTTAGGAAAAAGCTTCACTCTCACGATCACAGTGTTCACCAACCCTCCCCAAGTCGCTACATATCAAAGAGCTATCAAAATCACAGTGGATGGTCCCAGAGAGCCACGACGTGAGTAACCCTTACTTACATAAATTCATTGGAGTAGGGGTGCATCAATCGCAGTTTTTTGGCCAATCGCCAGTCACCAATCTTTAAAAAGCCTGGCCTGCCGAGTCGATTTTGGCCAATACCTTCTTTTTTTTTTTATCCGAAATGTCACTGAATATGGCAAGAAAGTTGCTGAGTTCACAACAGTGGGGTGACTATTGTTAACTGCAAACGTCCAGATATGATCTGGTGGGCTGGCCTGTCAGTCAAACCTCTCTCACGGGAGAGCAGAAGAGGACAGTGGTTGATTATTAGACCTTTGCTGAGTTAGACAAGATAGGGGAATAGGTTTAGCTTCACATGTAAGTATCAGCCGATCACCAATCTCCTAAAATTAAGAAATTTGGTGTTTGATGAATGTTTAAATACTGCATTTAAAACTATATTATTTCACAAAATAAATACAAGAAAACTGTCCTGATCTATTGAAGAAGCACATATTGCTGTATAATTTTTACTCACACTGTCAACTTAAAATAACTAATATTAAGTTAGAAAAATGTAAAGTCTTGATTCAATGTTTTATTAAACATTACTCTGAATTCTGCTCAAAAACTTTTCTTTCAACAGATCCTAAATAATGTGAGACTACATTGTTCTAAACCATTGGAATCTGACAGCTACATCAACATGAATCCTTTAATGAATGCACCTCAAATTATCACCATCAGTCATGGTTCAACACAGGACACATAAACGTGCAACAGTTTAAGCATATAATAACCCTGTAATCTTGTACAAATGAGGACAAAAATCATGGATCACACAAAAAGTGGATCACTTTGAAAATATCCATGAAAAAACAAGCATCACACATCATGGGACACACAGTCAGTCAGCTTTAGTCCTCAGCTTAATCCATCACCATTCCATAAACATTAAAGCACACATACTGTTTTTAAACAACCCTGGTCAAAAATAAATACTAAGCATATTAAATTTAGCATACTTGAATCCACAGTAATCATCAGTATACTTGAAGTATGTCATTTTGGAACAATTAATTTTGTGCATTTTAATACTAATTAAATCACAAAAAATCACAGTTTCAAGTATACTACGTGTATTATCGTGTGCTTTATTGGAACAACTAAAGTTATACTTTGTATGCTTCAAGTTTACATATTTTTATGTAATATAAATGTGCCTGATTAGTATATCTTAAGTGCACAATTTTTGTGATCAAATTACATTTACAATATATTTAGAATGTCTTATAAGTATATAAACATTCAATATTTTATATATTAGTAGTGTGATTACAGTATGTTACAATTGCACTTTTGGTTTATTATAATTGTTAATGAAGTACATTCTTCAGTTTCTTATCAATGTCTTTTATTATTCTGCTTCTTTGCCACTTTGTACATTAATGCTTCATAGACACCACAGTTCTGCAAACACATCAGGCTACAGTACACAGAAAGATCAATGACAACACACTTTCAAGGTGAAAACAATTACATTGTGTATTCAATATATTCACATTTTTCAAGAGTACATTGCCAATATACTATCAGAGAATTGTACAAATTGTCAGCATATTAAAAGTTTACAGACAACATGCTCATGAAAATTAACACAATAAAACATTAGTACGCTTTAGAGGAAATGTGAAAAATATTTCACCAAGGAGAACAGAGTATTGTTTTAATACAATGTCACAGTATTCCAGTATTACTGCAGACAAACTGACATTTCTCCTTCCTAAGAACAGTGAGGATCAGCGACAGAACCATTCACTGAACTTTACAGAGACCTATAAAAATAAAAATAAAACAGTAAGGCAATTAAACTGAGAAAGCACTTGTATTTTAAAGAGTACATAAAAACAGCAAAGAGAAAAGTACGACTTACAATTTTAAGACGTTGTGAACTCGCTATGTATGTGGCATCATCAGAACTGATGATGATTGGGACCAAATGGAAAGTGGAAAAACATTTCTGGGTGACTTCTTTGCCTGTTTATGTTAAAGNCACTCAGGTCATGCCCTTCTCATGTTTCCTCTGACACATTGTAATAGATTTCGCTGTTCTTCCACACCACATCTAAGTGGCCTCACCTTTCACTGAAAACAAATCAGTCCTTCCCTAAGTCTGACACACACACACCCACGCATGCACACACACTTTTTTTGACCACTACCTCCTTTTCTTCACACATTTCACATCTTTCTCTCCGTTTTCCATTTTATTCCCATCTCTGACCTTCCACATCTTTTTTCTCTCATCTGTCTCCCATGGGTGTTCTCCTCTTCCTGTTCGTCAAGCCCACCATCCTTTTCTCTCTGCTCTATCTCTCCCCTCTCTATGCCCTTCTGTAAACTCACTCTCTGCTGGTTAATGTTTTGAAACAAACAGCTTTCGACAAACACTGAAATGGGCTGGTTGTGATTTTATTCTTAATTGAAATCAATATCATTACAGCAGATAGCATATTCAGTTGCTGTGTTTTAGTTTGGTATGAAAGTATTTCATGACTGTAGTAGACTGCTTTAGAGAGAATGATTTTTAATTGGTAACCACTAAAAATATATTCCCCCTACTTTCAGTTTTGAAGGTCTGTGTTTTTAAATATTTGACCTTCATTTTCATGGTGCCAAGCATGTTCCAACTAATGTAAATTGGATATTACAAAATAAAATTATACACTTTTACTGCAGCAGAGATATCAAATAGCCAAGAAATCTCTAAAGAGAGTTTCATCAGTTTGTAATTATAATGTTATACTACAAATAATCCACTCAAAGTATTTTCCATTGATATTTTGTGTATTGGAAATGGACAACATTTAGAAATATTACATGTTAATGATTAAGAATTAATAGCATGAAAAAAATGCAAAAAATATACTATATATATATATATGTATATATATATGTATATATATATATATATATATATATATATATATATATATATATATATATATATATATGTGTGTGTGTGTGTGTGTGTGTGTGTGTGTGTGTGTGTGTGTGTGTGTGTGAAATATCCCCATTAGTGTCCAATTAACAGGAAGCAGGAGATAAATAAAAATAACAATTAAGATTGTAAAAACTCAAGAACAATTCACTCAGAATGAACTATTATATTATTTATAATATTATTTCCCCCAATTAGCCCTTGTGAAATGTACCATGTGAATTTTGAATCTTTGACTCCATGTCTGAAATCCAGTGCAAGTGAAATTTCTGCAGGTGAAATTAGATGGTGACATTAGATTTTCAATTTAAGTCTGGCCTTTTTGTTGCAGCTTTTTCCAGCTGTAACAAAAAGGCAATTTTGTCCAAGTTAGATTTTTACAAAGATCATCCAAGCCCACCCCTTAATTATGGTATCATGATTTATTTTCGGGTCAGACAGGCTGGCCTCTCTCACCTTCGTTTTGTCCAAAATGGAGCGACTCATCTTTTCACTCTTGGTCTCGATCCCACAGGCATATCACTTCTGTGCTGAGTGCTCTTCATGAGCTCCCTGTGTGCTACAGAATTGATTTCTATATTCTTATAAGAAGAATATAAAAATTTGTGAATGCTTGTGAATGTTTTAATGGCCTCGCTCCACTCTATGTCTCAGACTTGTTTCACTCGCACTCTTCACGTCCTCTAAGGTCAGCTGACCAGCTGCTCTACAGAGATGAGGCCGAAGTTCAAAAGTGACTGGACTTTTGTGGTATCAGGACCTAAGTTATAGAACCGGTATTCATGTTAGGCAGACTCCTTCACTGGCCTCTTTGAAATCCTTTTGAAGACCCATCTTTTTTCTCTAGTGTTCAATAAAGCATGAGGGTTTTTTTTCTCTGAGTTGTTGCATTATCAATCATTGTCTTCATATTATATGGAAATTACACTACCAATTTTTCCACTTTATTTTTAATTAACTTAAACTAATCAAATTAATTTGTATTTTTACTTATTCTGTGAATACAATCATATGTTTTTTTAATGTATAACTAAATTAGGATTACCAATTTAAATTATTGTTGCTTGATGTAACCTTCTAATACACTGTAACTGCAATATGGAAAAAATGTCCACAAAATTATGGAGGTACAGAAAAATTATTAAACCTCTTACTAAACAAAACTAAGAAGAAGATCTTTTAGGAACTGAAAATCGAGAAAACATAGACGTGTCTAATATTATATGTGTGTCACTGGTTTTGAGCTTTGAAATATTATATGCATAAAAACTGTCATCCTGTCAATTAAAAATAAATGGTGTCATGTAGTACAATACTGCCCTCTAGTGGTGAGTGACATATAGACAAGCTCCAGTAAACAAGGAATCGTGAAGGTTTTCTCAGCTGAATGCTGTAAGAAAATAATAAAATGGAGATCTGTTTATTTACATTAAAAAGTTTAACTGCAGTTTTCTCAACATAATAGTACTGTCATGATATTATGTTGTGTAATTCACATCTTTATGGCAATGTTTTAACAATGTTGCTTATGATCATAGTTTATTCTGCAGCAACTTCTCTTATAAAATTCTGAATGGTTTTTTGATGTTTCATGTATAGTTTCATGTATTAGGCTTCATGTTTTTAGTATAAATGTCTGAAAAAGCAAGTGGTCTAGACATATTCATGGCTAATTGGATGAAGTGACAAAAGTTTAAAATGTTTTCTACTTAAGTGGAAAGTCCACCAATAACCATTTCAGCAAAGGTGTCCCTGGTGAAAAATAAATACTAAGCATACTAAATTTAGCATACTTGAATCCACAGTAATCATCAGTATACTTGAAGTATGTCATTTTGGAACAATTAATTTTGTGCATTTTAATACTAATTAAATCACAAAAAATCAGTTTCAAGTATACTACATGTATTATCGTGTGCTTTATTGGAACAACTAAAGTTATACTTTGTATGCTTCAAGTTTACATATTTTTATGTAATATAAATGTGCCTGATTAGTATATCTTAAGTGCACAATTTTTGTGATCAAATTACATTTACAATATATTTAGAATGTCTTATAAGTATATAAACATTCAATATTTTATATATTAGTAGTGTGATTACAGTATGTTACAATTGCACTTTTGGTTTATTATAATTGTTAATGAAGTACATTCTTCAGTTTCTTATCAATGTCTTTTATTATTCTGCTTCTTTGCCACTTTGTACATTAATGCTTCATAGACACCACAGTTCTGCAAACACATCAGGCTACAGTACACAGAAAGATCAATGACAACACACTTTCAAGGTGAAAACAATTACATTGTGTATTCAATATATTCACATTTTTCAAGAGTACATTGCCAATATACTATCAGAGAATTGTACAAATTGTCAGCATATTAAAAGTTTACAGACAACATGCTCATGAAAATTAACACAATAAAACATTAGTACGCTTTAGAGGAAATGTGAAAAATATTTCACCAAGGAGAACAGAGTATTGTTTTAATACAATGTCACAGTATTCCAGTATTACTGCAGACAAACTGACATTTCTCCTTCCTAAGAACAGTGAGGATCAGCGACAGAACCATTCACTGAACTTTACAGAGACCTATAAAAATAAAAATAAAACAGTAAGGCAATTAAACTGAGAAAGCACTTGTATTTTAAAGAGTACATAAAAACAGCAAAGAGAAAAGTACGACTTACAATTTTAAGACGTTGTGAACTCGCTATGTATGTGGCATCATCAGAACTGATGATGATTGGGACCAAATGGAAAGTGGAAAAACATTTCTGGGTGACTTCTTTGCCTGTTTATGTTAAAGTAGAAAAAAGTCGTCAGAAATATCATAGAGCCAGTGGATCCTGGTATTAACAATGAAGTTTTTTTAAGTGTGGACTTAAGAGAGACAAATTACCTTAAAAGCTTTCCATCCATGATCTGAACACACTGATCCATTTTCAGATATAATACATCATATATATCTGAAAATGGATTGAGGGTGGTGAGGGGGGCTGGTGGTGCCCATCTCCAGCAGCCATCAGATGAGAGGCAGGGTTCACCATGGTCACCAGTCCATCACAGGGGCCTGAAAGCCAACAATGACTAAAATACATGAAAGAGAAATGGTAGATTAACAAGGGGAATAAATTCAGTCAAATTATTTTTAAATCAAATCATGCTTATTGTAAAAATATGTTGAAGATAAAAACAATGACGAACAAGTTATAAACAAAAGCCTCATAATATTGAAGTCTCTTTGGCATACTGAGCTTAATTAAAACCAGGTTAAGTTTAGGGAGAAAACTATACTAAGTTGCAACAGGCAGAGCCTCCAAGCAGTTATAACCATAGACATTAATACGTAGACGCCTCATGGAGCGGGTCGGCCTGTTGCTGCAATACGTCACAGCGTCCGCCATATTGAATGTGGAATATGTGCCAGTAAGCTAGTACAGGTAAATGGACCGAACTTAAGAAATTGCCATTCGACAAAGTATTTTGTGTTAATACTTGTCATTGATACTTACTGTAAAATGTAGTGGAGTAAAAGTAGAAAGTACCCATTATTAAATCTACTTAAGTAAAGTACACGAAAAATGTACTTAAGTACTTGTACTTCGTTACTTCCCACCACTGATCTGATCCAAATAGTAACTCATTGCTCTCTTCAGGTGTTTTCCCCCAGGCTTTGAAAACAGCAGTTATCAAGCCACTGATAAAAAAGAACAATGTAGACAAATCAC
>NW_015114036.1:56768-79174 GCF_001443285.1 Poecilia latipinna | reverse complement strand
CTAATGCCATTCACTAATACGTCATATATCTGAAAATGGATTAAGTAAAAATAGCTTTTGTGTTTTAGCTAAACAGCTGAAAACAACAGATTATATTCAGAGAGATGTAAAACTGAAGATACCTGCTACATTTACATTTGTTTTTGTTGTAGAATCGCTGTCACTAAACTTTCATTGTTTGATGTTTTGAGGCATGGACACATTATTTACTTTGTTAAACAACATTACACTAAGTTCCACTATGAGGATTGTTAATTTTCTTTTATTCTTTCCCATTTTAACAACATAGTAAAAGATTAAGGCACCTAAAAAGGCATACTTCATTAGCTAAAGTATACAGCTTTAAGTACAATTTTTTAAAAATCTATTTTGAGGATATATTTTAAAATACACAAAATATCTTTAAAAGCATATTGTTTTATTGGTTCACTTGTGTCATGATCCGTGTTTCTGTGTGTTTATTTTTTGAGTTTCTGTGTTTATTTGTTATCCAGTTCCCTGAGTCTCTGCGTCCTCCCCGTTGATTGATCCCAGCTCTGTCTAGTTTTTTCTGATTACCCTCCCTGTGTATTTAAACCCACCTGTTGTCTTTGTTTCTTGTCGGATCCTTGTCTAATGTCGTTGGTCGTCTTATGTCAAATCTTGTCGTGTGATGCCTGTTTTCCCCGTGCAGTTCTCCGTTGTTCCGTGCCTTTGAAATTCATCATTTTCACATACATCCTGGGTCTGCCTGCATCCGCGTCCTCACCTCAACAAACCACATAATGTCAACTTGAGCAAATACATATTTTGTTCACTTTAAGTATACTTAATATATTTCTTAAAAGTGTATTTTGGTACAATTATAATAAGTGTGTTTAAAGTTATCTTAAAATTGGTACAAGCATGCTGTTAGTGTATTTTTGTATTTATATGTACTATACTTAATACTTAGTATACTTAAAATGTACCTACACAAATGTAAGTATGTTTGAATACTAAATTATATTTTTTCACAGCATTAATGCTGTATCACTAACATGTAGTTTAAAGAGTTACAGGTTATATCGACAGAGAAAAAACAGTACTGTGTCAGATTACAAGTGAACCTTGTTTTGTTGACTGATCTAAAAAGAGAAACTTCGTGTTTTGGCCTCCAGGTCATCGTCAGAAGCTGGATGAGGTCAAACCTGGCTCACTGGCTTTCTCTGATAGGCTGACAGAGCTGGAACAGCTGAGAAGGAGCTCTATCAGAGTAACGCCTCCTCATAATCATCATCATCAGCAATCTGTAAACAGCCACCAATCTGCAGTCCTCACTTCGGCAACATTTTCTAGCCCTCCACACTCTGGACTAACAGCTGGTAAGACAGTAAAACTGAGTGTGCACTCCAGCACTTCATCCAACTAAAGATTGGATCTGAAAATATTCAGATTGAAGTTATTCTACTTCCATAAAAGATTTGTTTGTTTGAAGGCTTTTCCAATTTGTTATTCCTGACTGCATGGCGAGGTGCTTCTTCTATACAATTGATCACCAGGATATCTGAAAACAACTATAATTCCCAGAATATTTGCAGTGACTTCTCTGTAATCAGGACAAATAATTGTGCTTTAATCCAAACAAAATAGCAAACATTAATGCAGACCCTGATATTTGCAGGGATGAGACCACAACCAGATAGATTAAATCTGTGAATACTTGAGACCTCCTATAAAAATGTGTGTGACTGCCTAATACAATTGCTCAAACACCAAATATACCTTATTGTGCATTAATACACACAATGAAAACCGTCATAACTCTTCCACAGAAGCTAATATCCATGCTTTTTCTTATCTCTGCTACAAAGGAGACCAGCCAATTAGTCCCAATGAAAATAAAAATGGCTGGATTGACTGCTTTGCAAAAGGCAGCCAAACGCAAATTAGGTCACATTACACCTAGTTATTTCAGCTTTCCAAGCTGCATTTTCTTTTGACTATTTCATATATGCCCTACAAAAAAATGTGATTAAGAAGATTTTCTGCAAATAATTTGGAGTCACATTCAACAGAAGTCTAAATTTCCGCAAATAGATGAATCCATGAATATTAAACTGCAAATAGGTGAGGGCTCACTGTATCTATGGATCTTTTGGATACCACTATTCAGGTGTTTGAAAGACTAAAAGTTTATCTGGATCATCTTCATGGGATTCTGCTGCTAAGACGTTGTTATACATTTTGGGCTTTTTTCCAACCAGATGGTAGTGGCGAGAAAAAACCCCCCAAAAAAACAGTCCAGATTAGTAAACCACTTATGTGCCTTGACCATAAACACATGCTATGAAATTCGGTCAAGGTACCAAGTTCTCGATTTCAAGATGACTATTCTTCATTCTGAGACACAGCCTCCCCACTGAATACACGGATGGAGAGATAGCGTAAGAGTCTAATTGTAGACCTCTATTTTTTTTTAGAATTCTGCTATAATTCAAGCCTGTATAATAATAGTGGCTAATGAAGTCCAAAAATGGTTAAAAATTCAAATATTGTGAGAATAACACTCAGAAGGAAAGACTGCACAATATCCAGTCAAACTCATTGTCACAATGTTAATAAGTGCAATCACAAACACAATTAATAAGGAGTGGTTTGATGCAATATTTGGTACATTATATATTTTCAGGAGAGCCATGCATTCAAACTTACTGACTTGAAATGACCTTTAGTCACTTTGAGCCCAAACATTATGTAGATGTTAGAATCAGAATTCTTTTTATTGTCATTGTACACAAACGAAAGCACAATGAAATTTTAAATATTTAGTTGGTGTCTAAAGATGCTAATCCTGAGGGATATGGACATCATATTGATGGAAAAGATTTTTATTTTTATTTTTTTTAATGAATCACATTGATATTATACTATTCAAGAATAATTTCTCTTATTCTGATATCATCAAACTCTGTTGTTTTAAACCATTTAATTCATTTCTGTTTGTCTCAGATTCCAGACAGATACAGTCTTCTCCATCCTGGTCCTATGATCAGTCTTATCCCTACCTTGGCCAGATAACTACTCCCACTGTTCACACAACTGCTCCACTTTCACCTGGTCGCTCTTCTCTTGGTGACCTGTCCTCAAGACTCACAGGTAAAACATCAACATACACCATGAGCATATATGAGAGTCAACCAGATGATAATCTATGACATTTCTTTTCCCTCAGGTCCTGACCTTACACCCTTTGGTGACCCCAGGATGGCTTTGGAGCGGCCTTTTAGCTCCCTTCCCTCCCTGCCCGACTCTCGTTTCTCTAACCCTCGGGTGCACTATCCTCCTACAGGAGCTGCATTCACATACACCCCAACCCATAATCCAGTCTCTAATGGTGCCATCAGCATCACTATGGCGACAGCCATGGCAACCACCCAGACAGGACGGTACCATACATATTTGCCTCCACCGTATCCTGCAAACACCCCTCACCAAGCTCAGAATGGGCCGTTCCAGTCTACTTCATCTCCATACCACCTGTACTACTCAGCCACCACCGGCTCATACCAGTTCTCTATGATGGCTGGGGGAGGAGGCAGCAGTGACTCACATTCTCCACCTCGTATCCTCCCGCCTTGTACCACTGCATCCACAGGTTCTTCTCTTCTACACCCTTCTTTGCCCAATCAGAATGAGGGAGTGGGTGTGGAAGTGGAATCCAGCCACAGTAGCTCACCAACAAACATGGTTGCTGCTGAAGCTGTTTGGAGACCATATTGAGTCATCTGAGACAGTGATAACAGATTTTTTACTCTTATCATGGCAATGCTGCTAAGAGTAGACTCACCTGAAATAAGAATATTTTATATAATGACAACTCAAGGACTATGCGAGTCTTATCTTTACATCATTTAAGTTGTTTGACAGTGGCGGTTCTAGCCTAGGTTAACCGGCAGGGGGTGGAGCAGTTCTTTTTCATTGAGGCACAGTACAAATAAATAAATAACAGGACAATATTTCATAAGTTAAGTAAGCCACAGAGCCATTTGGTTCTCCGGAGTTGCAGATTGCAGACCCCTGAAAATGCAGATGAAAACTGTCATTCTATCTCAATGTGGCTGAAGCCAGAAGAGCAACACTTTAAAGGTGCATTATGAAACTTTTATAAAAACTATTTTTTTACATATTTGTTGAAGCTGTCACCATGTCATGGTATGAGGCAGAGAATCGGTGAAAAAAATCTAGCTCCTCTGCCTTCTCCCAGTGCTAACTAGAATATCCAGTCAGAGCCCAGAGGTGGGGGTTAGCGCTGTCTTTCACAGTGTCCTGTGGTGCTGCCAGCTTTTACCAGCAGATTCTGTTGAGTACTCAGGCTAGTTAGCATAGCTACCGATGGCTGCGGGTAAAATGGTTTTTCTGTAACAGTAAGATGTTTCTCCGCCATTAGCACATTTAGCAGCGAGTACATGAGGTTGAGTGATAGCACTAAGATCCTCCTCCTGGCTCTGATTGGTTGTTTTTGGTCGGGAGCAGCACATTTCTTCAGACTACAAAAATAGCTTGGGGGAGGAAGATCAATCCTTAGGCAGATTATCTGTCTCGTACTGTTAATATATGGTGACGGTTCTAACAATTATGTAAAAAATATGTTATTTATAAACATTACATACTGCACCTTTAATTAATTCATTGTTAAAATAAAATTGAAGGAAACCAATGTAATTGGCTCAACATAGCAATAGCTGCCTTTCTGTTAAACTTATAATTGCACAAATTATATCGTCAATGGACAATTTGAGCAATTATCCATTAAGCAATTAACACAATTTTGTACATTCCACTTTATATTGTGGAATCTAAAGACATTACCAGTAACATATTGTTTTCTTTAAAAAAAAAAGCCTCCAATTAAAAACAAAAAAAAAAAACAACTCACATTTTTTGATAAAAAGCATTTCCGCCAGGATGGGGTGGTTTTTCGGCTGTATTTAAATACTTTCTTCACATCACCAGAGTAATGAGCAGGATGTTACTACTGGCGAAAACCAGAAGAAGACACAAAGTAGTAGAAGGATGATGGTTTGTTTTGTTTTTGGGGGAGGGGTTCGGACAATGTGCATCTGGCTCCACCAAAGCTCTCACAGCATCTCACATTTTCTAAAATTTGTGTGGCATTCGAACGTGTTGAATCTTTGCTGTAAAATGACTAACTACAATTTCCCCAAAATGCCGCCTACATACCCTAACCCTAACCCTACAAAGTCTCATATCATAAATTGATTTAGTATTATCACTTTATTACAGAGGTAATAACAGGGGTTAGGACCAGTTCTGCAGGGGCACTGGCCCTTGTTTGCCCCTGCCTAAAACCGCCCAGGTTGTTTGACAGATTGAAAAAAGCCAAAGTCTTCACCCTGTCAAATTGGAATTGGATAAGCTATTCAATCTTTATGGCCTCCTGATTTTTGGACCAGATACACAAAATAACCTTATCTCATGAAATCTCCAAACATTACCGGTAATGTATTGTTTTCTTTTTGTTTTCTTAGAAAAAGCCTTGACCTGTTGAGTAAACTGTTCATTTTCTGTAGGGTTCACAAAATGTTACTGAACCTCATATATGTAGATTTTGGTGTCAATTTTTAGTGAATGGAAGTCCAATTGGTTTCACACTAGGACTGTGTGAATGCAGGTCACCAACAGTACAGCATGTGTTTTTATACCAATGAAGATACGTGTCACTTTGTGCAACTTACTCGCTAAATGACTTGTTTTTACATTTTTGCTCAGAAAGGAGCTTTACTTCACAAACATATAAGATTCAGTGTCTCAGATCTGGACACATATACTTAAGAGTCAGAGGTAAAAAGTCAAAGGTTAAAGGCATTGGTTCTATACATTGGATGTCAATTAAAGAGTTGGAAAGTATGCAGACATTTATTTTATGTTAGCCAACTTGAATATAACACTTTAATCAGTTTCATATTTCTGCCCAAATGCAACAGAGTAGCAAAGTGGAGTCCTTCCAGAAACAGAATAAAGGCTACACCAATTAACTGAGTATTAATCTTATTTTCAAAGACCATATTTTAGTGCGTCAGATGCACATTGTATTTTCCAGGCTGAATGACACTCATTACACAAAGAATCAATCATATTTATTATCCTTTTGATTGCCACTGCAGATTATATTCCCCCATTTCATGCTAAATCAAAGATCTTCTTCTGTCACATTGACTTTGCATGCCCTCTTTCACTTTACCTACTGATCTTCTCTGCAGCCTTTTCTTCATCACCAGCAGCTCTATGTTTAACATTGGTTGTGCAAGATATGCACCAAGCCCTCCACACATGTCCAGACTCTGTCAGTCTTGCCTCCAGTTGGCTGTCATTTGGATTTTCCCTTCTGCCCATTTTGTTTGCTCTTAATGGAACTCTTAAAATTATTGTGTCTTCACCCATAAATTGTTGTCCTATGTTTTTATTGGGTCCTTCATCTCCCAACATCACCGCACTGGATACATTATGCAGTCATTCCCAAAAGATTTTCCTTGCGCACATTTTATAAACTTTACTGCTCGACTCTTGTTAGAGCATATTGTCAGGTGTATGGTATTCTGAAGTTTAATAAACATTTCATAAACCATAAGCTGTTGACAACTGAATCAAGTTTAAGCAAACTGTTGTTTCCTTTTTTATGACCTCTGCAACATCCCAGTGTTGATTACCTGTGCTACCTTGTCAAATTTTCCTACTGTAGCACATCTATCTAGATAGCTATGTCTGTCAGTGCTACCTTTCAAAAACCGCTAGTGATATTTGCATACAGAAGACCTTAGCAGTTAGTGTCAATGTTAAATACCAATTATATTTAAGAGAAGGGATTTGCACTTAACAAGGATAAGTAGAATTTGAAAAAATGTGAATAACATCTTTTCTAAAAGTATCGGGTTAGGGTTAGACAGGAATCCCTCTGTTTAAAAACACCTTCTGTAAATGCACTTAAAACCTTCTTGAGAATAGCGTACCTGTTTTATCATGTAAAACTGGTACTAAAACCCCATATCAGAATCCTACCTTCACAAAATACACCTGGTAGCACATGTTGATCTACCAAAACTCCATCAAAATATCCTACCTGGTAAACACATGGGTAGCACATTTTGCTACAGCAAATTCCTTCCTTTGAATATCATTATTAAATACAGAGGTAGCACATGGCGATGGACTAAAAGGCCTTCATCAGAATATCCTACCTTTTAAAAAAATATTTTAAACACAGAGGTGTTTGTAAGAAACAGCATCAGAGGAAACAAGTTTTTATTTAAATTAAATTAAATAGACATCTACAAATACAGATCTCTGCAAACTCTTTTTTTGTGCATTAATACATTGTATGACAGTCTTTATCAAATGAAGCACAGACAAATTGTGTAGACCAAACTTCGCAGGTCACTGTGCACCTGAAATGATAGGGTATCTTAATATATGCTACACAATAATATCGCTACCAATATGATCTGTTTAACAGTTTAATAAAAAAATGTTATTAAAATAAAATATTTTAAAGTATAGGGGCAACATAGCCCACAAAACAACACATTTTGTCCTGATTCACGTGGTTGACGCCAAGCAATGACTTTCTTGTTTACAGTATGCAGTACAGTAAGGACATTGCAGACAGCAAACTAACCATTTATAAATATGTTTACAAGCTGCCTTAAAACATGCATAACACAACAGCTTACTGAAAGCCAGGTACAAAATAAACTAGATAAAGCTTACCTTAATCTTCAATGACATAAAACAGAAGAAAGAAAACTTCCACAGATAGGGTATATGAATAAATCAGCTGAGTAAGCAGTATGTGACATCGATGTGCACGTGCGCATTGCCACAAAGTAGGACGGATTGATGGTTAGCACAGATAAAACACCTGTTTGTTAAAAAAAAACAAAAAAACAAACTTGCCTACACACAATGACATTATTGTATTCTGCCAATAAATTATTTTTTTTCCATCCATTCTTATAGATATAGGCTAGTTCTTTGGTTCCCATATTACCACAGTAATATTTTACATGGATGTTCTTGTTTTTAACTCAATAGTTGTTGTAGTATTTTACTTTTAACCATGTAAACAAATTCTTTAACCATATATATCGGATTAGTGTTCCTTTAGTCAATTAAATAATTCATTTAAATTATTTTTCAGGTTTTGTAAATTATGGCATGAAATAAAATTAATGAATCACTATTAAACTTTCTCCTGTTAAATCAAAGAAAAATAAATTTAAGACCAATAGACAGTATTGAACTGAAAAAATTGTGCAAAAGAACTTAAAATAATTTCTTATAACATTGTGAACTTAAGTCTGACTGGATAAAATCATATTTTAACAAAAAGAACATTTATTGTTAAAAAATGTTTTTAAAGAAAAATTAAAACCAACTACGATTCAGCATTAGCAGAATGCTAACTCACCAAGACCAAGTATCAATGGACACAGCAACAGTTTCGCTAGCTCATGTTCCCATCAACTTAGTATAATAGATATTGAAAATTAACTTCTGGAAAGTGCTGCTAATTTTAATGATACCCACAAAGTTCAGCACAGTTCGTCTACAGCACAGGTGTTAAACTCCAATCCTGGAGGGCCACTGCCCTGCAACTTTTAGATGTGCCTCTGCTGCACCACACCTGAACAGAATAATTAGGTCATTAGCAAGGCTCAGGAGAACCGATCTACACAAGGAGGTAATGAAGCCATTTCATTCCAGGGTTTTGTACCTGTGGCACATCTAAAAACTGCAGGACAGTGGAGGACTGGAGTTTGACACCCCTGGTCTACAGCCTCCTTACATCTTCAAAGTGCAGCTGACCGTGTATTCCAAGTTAAGAAGACGGGATCACGCTTCCTTTTGAAACAGGAAATAAAGCTAAAAGAGGATCAAACTTCTTTTCAAAATAAAAGAGTTTTCATTTTTTTCAAATTAAAAACGTAAATGTGTTAATAAGAATAGGAGAGAAAAGGGGACGTTTCTCTTCTGGGTTACATTTGTTCTAAGACAAGCAAAAATAACATTTCAGGGTTGTCTCCATTTTTCCAGAACACACCTTGATGACCCCCAAGATTTTGGGAAAACAAAAGTGGGCTGACTAGACTAAAGTTGAACTCTTTGGAATTACCAATTGCCAGTTTTCAGGTTTAGGCAGCAATCACCCTTTTCACATTGGGTGATGTAAGTTGGGACGTTATTCTCCTTTTGAGAGAATAATATCAAACCAATTTAAATGTTTGAAACACTAAAATAACAAACATGCAAAAAAAAAAAAAAAAAAAAGGAAATCAGGAAGTGGTCAAACACTTTTTGCCAATAAAATTAACTTGCTGAAAACCAAAAATTGTAGAAAAAGTACTTGCATAAATAGGATTTATTATGAACTATTTTTTAAAAACAATTTACAAAAAATGCACTTATGCTTGATGAAAGACCAACAAATTCCATTGGATGTTGTCTTTGTGCTTGAGGTGTGATGGTTTCAGATATGCACCATCTCTGTTTTATCCAATATTCCAGGTGTAGCTATAGTTATTCATTGCTAAGTGCGTCAGGGTAGTTTTGCCAAGAGTGGATGGCTGCTGGAGATGATTAATTGAAGCAGGAGGAAGACCACAGTGAGTCAGGTCTCCCACTGCCTTGGTACACTATAAAACACAGAAACATGGGAGATTGCTCAATATTTACTGTGACATGACTGATTCAATATTAGTGTTAGTGTGCATCTATTATGTGATTAATATCATACCCGTTTCCTGCAGGTTTCTATGTTCATGACAGCAGTGGGTGTATGAGTATAAAGAGCAGCAGAGAAGTTGCCTTTTTGAGCAGTCTGAAGAAGAGCTGTGATGGCATGAAGAGATGAAGGAAGGATGGGTCCTAAAGTGCAAAAAGAAACTCAGTTTAAGTTCATTTGTACACCACCAACTCACAACAAATGTTATCTCAAGACACTTAAGAACTCAGGCCCCATTTGTTTCCCATCATACAAAAATACACATCAAAATCCCATCAGTAAGATCCAATCATCCAGATTAGAGTCACTGACATACAGTCTAGTTTGATTTTGTAAAGTAAAGCAGTCAAATTCAGTTTATAATGTTATCTATGAAGGACTTTGAGAGGACAGAAAGCAAGCACAGAAAACAGTAAACAATGCTTAATGAGCATCTTGTATTTGCAATTGAATTTCTTTTCATTTCATGAAAAGGGGACTGACACAGAAACAGAATCTGTCTAAACTGTGATAATATCGCCTGTTACCGCCACCTACTGGTATTTTTGTTCCAGTTTCCCTGACAATTTGGGTGGTTTCATTCAGCTCAGCTCAGCTAATGGCAAATCTAAAACTGGAGAGTAGCAGGAAAAAGTAGCAGAGTGTGGTAAGATTTTATTTTGTTGGGATTATATTAACTGTTTTGATTCTAGCAAATGACTGCAGTGAAACAGAGTGAAAAATTCAAAGGGGTCTGAATACTTTCTGAACCCACTGTATATTTCCTATGCACATAGTGCCATTTTATAACACAGTCAGTTGTTATAAGAATCCTATATATCAAATGTGACTTTAACGAAATTTGACACTGTAATTTAACACCTCTTAAAACTCCTGCTCTTTCTGAAACTCCATCGTCAGGAAGTTGCCACAACATCACTCCTCTATTAACCTTTTAACAACATTTTTACCAGCATTGCACTTAGACTTATGTTTAATCAGCTCAGTAGATGCACAATTCCACCAGTTTTTTGTTAATTGCTGCTTGCTAGTTTAAAGGACCTGGGTGGTGAAGTTGTGGGGACGGTTGCTCTGTGAGGTGGAAGCTCTGAAGTACCTATACTTCAGCTGAGGTGCAGCTCCTAAGATGCACCTCAAAGGTGTCGCCAGGTTTACTAAAGGCGTTTTGCACAGTTGAATGGTTGCTATGGGAGATTAAAGAATTTCTCAGACATGCATGAAAGAATCAAAGCAACACTCCATATATGTTTTTGGTGACGGAATAACATATCATGTAAAGCTCAAAAAAGTTGATTTAATATAATGCTACCCCTACAATATCAATATGAACAGGGTTATAGTTTTGAAAACTCAAAAAGAACATCTGTAATTCAGAAGTTAAAAAAAAAAAACATTCTAGTTCTGGTTCTGTACCTGTGAGCTCCAGACTGCTAATGTTCTGGTAGGTACAATCGACCAAATTCTTGACATTAACGCTGCGGCCCTGGAAAACACATCATAAACCAGACTGTCAAACAGGGGTTAATAAAGACTGAGTTCTTAGTAAAGGTTGATCTTACATTTCATTTTCAGTCGTTCAAAGAAAAAAAAAAACTATATATATATATATATATATATATATATATAGAGACTCAGAAACTATACCTTCAGAACATTCATGGTAGCCCCTCTGAAGGCAGTGGGGGCCAGCAGGGTTGGTGGCAGACCAGTCTGAGAACCAGCTGCAGCCACCACACTCTTCCAGTTGATGAGGAAGTTGATGAGATTGAAGGAGTGGGATCCCTCCACACATACAGCCGACTCAGGTTTATGGTCTAGAGACAGAGTCAGAGCTTCTTTTTGTCTATATAAGCTGTCAAGGAGCATTCAGTATTCACTATTTTTAACTTCAAGAAGAACAAGGTTGTATTGGTTCAGAAACGTTGCAAAAACAAGGAGCAATGGAGGATACAGCTGTATGTTAATGCATTCGGGCTTCTTGAGTTTGTCCTGGATTCCTATCTCCTTTAGCCAAGACAAGCTGTCATCTTCACCTTGGCTGCATCCATCATCTTCTTCATCCCAATTTTGATAGTCCTCATCCACCTGCAAGCTGCAACATTTACATTTTGAATCACTGCATCAGTTAAACCAAGAAAAATACAATTTTAAATATCTTCAAGAACATAGAATTCAGATTTGTCATCAACAGTGCAGACACAGTAAAAGTCTCACAAATCTTTGTTCTCGTTTTCCATTTCCTCTTCTCCCTGTTGAATACTTTTATGTTGCTCACTAATCCGCCTCCTTTCCTTCAGCAGGGGAAGACTGAACTCCACACCTTAACAAAGACATGGGTCAGAGATAAAGTACAGTAGCACAAGGGATAGTTGGTACCAGAGGTTGCAATAGACTTTTTTTGTTGTTGGTCATTTTGACTGCAAGCATAAAAAAATCTGTCATTTACTATATTTACTCCTCAAATTATAATCACATTAACATTAGGCTATTCAGCCACATTTTTTATGCGGCTTTGTTCATATTCACCTAGTTGAACCATGAATCCAGATCCCATCACACATAAAGCAGATAAGTGCATCTAACTTTTTCTCTGTAGTGATAAAAACCACTGACTGTGACCCCAATAACTTATAATAAGTTAAATTAAATGACTCCACTTAAATTACAAGCACTTTACCTGCTGGGGTCTGAATGCACAGTGCCTCACAAATTCCTCCTGGTTCCCATCTGCAGAGAAATCTGCTCTAGTTCACCAGTTAGTTGGATCTGCCTGATCCAAACTGATCATTCGAATCGAACTCTGATAGCTTTTTACCCTGTGAGCGGTCCGGGTGTGCGCTTTTACAGTCTATTTATGCACCTTTACTTATTTCTTCACGATGAACTGTCGGCTCCTCTGTTTAGACTGTAAACAAATTAACACAACATTGCATTCTCTTCAGTTTTCTCTGTTCTGTATGTTCTGGAGACTGAAATTAAATGCGCCATTTCAACCAAAGGTTTGGAATGCACTTCTGAACCAGATGCGCTCCAAAGTGTCCAGTCCACAACTCTTCAACACACTGTCAGCTTCCGGTCAGAAAGATGCATTTAGTTCAGTATCCAGGAGATAATATTCAGAAAGCATCTTTTTATTGATTGACTCTAGTTGCCACTGCGATGAACTCTTTGCATAAAGTCTATAATGCCTGCCAATGTGCACCGGTCAAGGGTGTGAATTATTACCTGTCAAGCAGGATTCACATTTTTCAGTCATTAACCCCCCCCAAACTATTCCATTAATGCGACCCCTGATTGGTACATGCTAATCTTTTTATGAGTACCTTCAGTCTTCATTGCTTCTCTGAGACCTCGAGTTGTAGGAGAAATTAAGGCAGTTATGCAGTCTGACCCTGCAAGGCCTGCTGCCTTGAACAACACTGTGAACTGATGCAAAGAAGAGCCAATTAGGGAAATAAAAACAGAAGCTATCAAACACCAAAGCATGTTAATGTACCTGATAGGAGCAGACATAGAAGTATGGGCACAGCCCCACCTTTAAAAGGCTGTAGAGAGATGACAAGCTGATAGACCTAAGAAGAGAAAACAGCTTTTTAGTGGATGCTATCCTCCCAGACCTCAAGGAGAGAGCAGAAAGTCTAACAATCTCACCATTCCTTTACAAGACTCTCGTGTACTGCTTCATCCTGAGTCCAGGGCATGTTCTTCCCAGAGAAGTTCTTTTCAGCATTGATCCTGGGGAACAAGGAGAGCCAGGGCAGGGAAGGGTGCTGCCAGTACACCAAGCACTGCTGGAAGGCAGACCGGATGTCGGACCAGGACCTGGGCTCCTGCAACACACACAGCATTACATTCAGCGACTGAGATGAACAAATAACTAACTAAACTAAACATGATATTCAGGGTTTCCCCAAGAAAACTTGCTAAGCTCGGTGGTCAGAGCGCCAAAGCGGTCCTCTGGTGGTCCACCTTGTTTCTGTATTAAAAGATGTTAAGTTGACAGGAATGTAAAAATATTACAGTCATTATATGTTACAGGAAGACATCACCAGTGAAATGCTATTTAAACCCACAACTATAGTCTTAAAAACATAAAAAATATAATTAAAATGAATATCAATTATTTTCACTTAATCCAAATTAAGTCAGCAGTCCAGGCATTCAAGGCCTTCATGCACCCCCATATTAATATCTTAAGATGGACCACTGATTTTATATATATAGATATACACACATAGATAAATATATACATATATATACACAAACTGACAGACACCAACAAGTAATAAGCTGTTAAAGGTTTCAACATTTTCAACATTTTTAAATAAGACATTCTAGAGGAGGATATCAGTGGCTACCACTTGATTCGATAGCAGGACGGTGATCAAGGACCCTGAAAGGGCAGTATTATGTGCTTCCAGGCACATATTGTGATTTACAGCACAATCAAGTTACCTTCAGTTGTTCTAAAAACACAGTATATGTAAAATATTACTTAAAATAAATCTGACTTTGATATGTAAGCCCTTGAAATTGGGCCTCTGTTTCTTTAAAAACACTGCTCTTTCTGAAACTTGGTCTTTAGGAAGTCATCACGACATCTTGGATCTCTATTAATCCTTTAACAACATTTTTAGCAGCATTGCACTGAGAAGTAGCTCATATAATGAGCTCAGTAGGTGCACGGGGCACATACTATCTATCCATCCATCCATTTTCTTTACACCCTTGTCCCTAGTGGGTCGGGAGGGGTGCTGGTGCCTACCTCCAGTGAATGTTTCAGGGGAGAAGGGGTTACACCCTGGACAGGTCGCCAGCCTGTCACAGGGACACCTACCAGTTGTTGCTAATTGTTGCTGGCTAGTGTGAAGGAACTCAGTGGGAGAGTCGCTTGACATGACCTTCATTGTGTGCAAGGTTTGCAGTTTGCAGTTTGCACTGGGAGTTTTAGAAACTCTGATGAGGAATCAACACAAAACCTTTGATCATTATTATTATTTTTTTTTTTTAACTTTCAGCCTATTCCTGAGGATTGTCAGAATAACCTGAGAGCTGAGCTGTTGGTGTCCTCCTATCTTTGTTCTGTAGAGTCGATGTTGAGCCATAGAATCTCACTGTGATTCTCCAGCTGCACTGTGGCACAGAGGAAGCAGCTCCAGAGGGTCATAAACACTGTCCAGAGATTGATTGGCTGTCCTCTTTCATCTCTGCAGGAGATCTACAGGACCCATTGCCTCTGGAGTGCTCGCAGCATCATCAAGGACCCCTTACCCCCCGGCCATCACCTCTTCAAACTCCTGCCTTCAGGGTGGCGTTTCAGGGCATTAAAGTCAAGGACAAACATACTAAAAAATAGTTTCTACCCAAGAGTTGTTGCCCTAAAGACAGCAAATCTATCTAAAACCTGATCTTTATTTATTTATTTATTTACTTATTTATTTATTCTTAACATTCCAATTGCTTCTGTGTTTCTTCAAGAACTGCTTTTTATAATTTTTGTTTTTGCTTTATTCGTGCACAATGACATTAAAAGGAATTCTCAATATCAACTGTAAAGTTAAAAAGATAAATGAGGAAAGCGCAATTTGCTTCAGAAAGAGGTGAGCTAATAACATTAACTACCTGCAGATTGTGCGGGAGCATGGTAAACTTAGCTCTGCAGCTGTTGCTGAGCCCCAGAGCTTCTTCCTGGGCTTTCGGTTGCCCTGTCCACGACAAGGACTCTGGAGAGGTGAAGATGACCCGAGTTTTCAAGCTCCAGTCAGCTGGATACTCCGCGCAGCTAACAGGGGCTATGGAGACGGGTGCAATGGCCAGTGGGTTCTAATGGAAAAACAGTGAGGACATGTGAGGACATTTAAGGCTCCAGATTAACATTCTGATGCTATATATCTGTTTGTGTTAATATAACAGAAAAAGCCCACCTTGAGCAGCAGATTGTCAGTATGTTGCTCCTCTGTTTCCAACAGAGGGTTGTCTTCAGACAGAGACTTCTGCAACAAAATACAAGCATTTTTCCATGTTTTTGTTCTTTGTTTGATCCCTACAGTACCTTTAATGTTTTACTCTTTTTTTTTATTGCTCTTGCAATTCAATCCTGAGCAACAAAATTTGTTTTTCTAATTTTGTTGGAAAAACTAATTTTCAACAAAAAATGTGTCTGTTGTTGAAAAAAAAAATATATATATTTTTGTAAAATTCTTGATAGCATAGGTTCTAAATTTCAACAATCTCATAGCCTTTTGGTGTATAAGGATTAAGCGGTTGTTCTTTGACTTCTTGTTTATTTTTTATTTATCAGGCAGGGAAATTCGGCCTAGAAATTTTGAACATTTGTTTAAAATAAGTTGTAAGTAATCCCAAATTAAGTTCCTTATTTGTTGTGTCACCTTTTTAACTCTTATTGTCTTTATTTCGTTTTATTCGTATAATATATAGTTGACTTCCGGTTTCTGATGTGATGCTTTTATTTTGATAGGACAACTTCCGCTATCTGTATTATAGGGCGGCAGCTTAACGACAAAAATAACGGAAGACAAGTTGCAACAACGATATTAAAATGTATCTTATTAGTGGCCCCCTTCATAGATGCACAAGGTATGTTTATTTTGAAAATAAGGATATTTCTAATATTGATCGGTCAAAATTGTGAATTTGTTTTATTGTAATCAAACACTATGGTACAGTTTTTGAATTAGAGTTTATATTTTAATGGTGAACGTTATTTTTAGTTACTAACGTTACGGTTGTGGTTTGTAGCTTACACTGGCTTTTTTGTGTGTGTCTGCACATACAGCTCTTACGGTGAAACTTATGGTTTATTTCCAATTAATCTCACTGTTCATCAGTAAAGCAGAAATTACTAAGGGTAGGACCGATTGCAGTTTTCTGGCCGATCGCCGATTACCGATCTTTAAAATGCCTGATTCCGATTTTGGCCAATACTGAGTTTTTTGTCTGAAAATAGCAAGAAAATTGCTGAGTTGGTAACAGTGGGGTGACCATTGTTAACTGCGAATTTGCAGACATGACCTGGTGGTCGTCTATCAGTAGTTGATTTTTAGACCTTTGATGAGGTGGATAGTATCAGCTGATCACCGATCTCCCAACATTAAGAAAATCGGCACAGATAAATCAGTTGGCTGATAATTGATATAAGGCAATAGCTTATTTTATATTTAATATTTTTAGCTTTTATTATTCTGTAGAAATCAGTTATTACTTTGAAATTAAAGAGGTTTTGTGGAAGCAGCTGAATTCACTTTTTCAATGCACTTTAAAGCAGAAAATTAATTGAAAAAGGCTCATCATCATTTATAGGCTGTAGATACAACAGACATGCATTGATGTAGCTGCAATCTATTACATTTTTCGCTCTTCACACAGGTAAGTAGTAGCAAAAATAACAAATATGTGACATAATTTATTTATTTACATTTATACATTATAAATTAATATATATTATTTATATTAATTTACAAATGCAAACATGACCACATCTCTTCCATCCTCCACTCTCCATTAGCTTCCCATTTCCACCAGGACTGAATTCAAGAGTTCCCTCTTCACACGCCAATGCATCTATGGAAATGGCCCCAACTATCTCAAAGAACTATTTAACCCATAAAACACAACTCTTTCACTCCACCCACTCAAACCTTCTCCACATACCCAAAACCAAACTGAGAACTATGGGGGACAGGGTCTTCTCCGGTGTCGCTCCACGTCTAAGGAATGATCTGACAATGTGAGAGCACCACAATCCACTGACTGACCTTAACACATTTCTTTTTAGCAACATTTTTGGTTCATTTTCTTAGATATTGGTTTTAATCTCTTATTTATGTATCTATTCAATTATTTAATTATTTTTATCCATTAAAATTGCTTGTTTTGTTCCTGTTTTCCTGCCCTTTGACATCTAAAGACATAAAGGGCATTATAAATAAAATCTATAATTATTATTATCGAAGCTTTGTTAAATTTTATGTCACCTTTTTTCCAAGATATTCTCAGCTTTTAGCATCTGACAAATCTTCAGTGTTAGAATTTATGATGCTTCACATGAAATCAATCATTCCCATTCAGACTCACATTCACACAGGTGATGGCAAGCTACTGGATTGTAGCCACAAGTGATGTGGCTTAAATCCATATAAGGGTTTGATATTGGTTGATTTTGATCATTATTGTATATATACATTTTTTTTTTAAATATTGTCAATATGGTGTTCCTGTTTTATCCACAATTTACACTTGAACTGTTGTACTGAGTTTTCAGTTTCATCTCACACAGCAGCAAAATCTGAACCTGCTGCTGTGCAAGTTACTCAACAGGTTGCTACTGGGAAACCAAAGACTGAGTAGATGCTATCCCAACCTTTTTAGCTTGCTGTGAGAGTTTGAGCCTTTCCTCTGCTTACAAATCCCCAGAATGCTGTGCGGTTCTGGATCGAAGTTTAGTGACAGTATTAAATATTCTATTAGATATATTTTCTATTGATATTGATCACGTGTTTTCTTTATTGTATTGTTATTGATTTATTTCCAAGCCCTAGGTGAATTGTGTCATGGCTGTAATTCAAAGCGCTTAAGAACACAGTGGCCTGATTAAAGGCTTTATGTTGTAAGAATGATCAGTACGTAGGAAACATGTTTATTTAGCAGACATGTTGGAACAATGAGTTTTGCGAAGCAGATATAAAACTGGTTTGTGAGTTTGTCTCAGAGCGAATTACTGATCCTACCTCCGCCGAGCTGTCTACTGGTGGACCACTTCTGCTGTCCCCTGATGTCTTCTCCGCGGACATTAGTTTTATAAAAGTACCCACATCTTCACCGTCCCCGTCTTTGACTAAAACTTTCTTCGGACGACTGACAGTGTTGTCCCAAGTCAAAAAAGGATTCCTGCGTTTCCCTCTGCTTGTGGACTGGCTGTGGAAGCTGGGAGTTGCTGAGGAAGAGCCAGAAGCCGAAGAAGAGCCGCTCGCTCCGGGACTCTCAACGACATTACGGGCTCTTTTTCTCCTCAGCCGAACGACCTCAGCAGGCCGCTTACAGCTGGACCAGGAGTCGCCCTGCTGAGCCATGCAGGAGGACAAAAGTTTCAGTAGAAATATAATAAAATAATTCAAATTCAAAATCACCACCCTGTTTATTTGACGCGCTTTCCGCACTGCGCAAACTCCCGTCGTCTTTTTTCTTCTTCTGTTGATGTTTGCGTTTTGCAACTATTGTAAAAATAAATTACCGCCACCTGCTGGACTGGAGTATAGGACATCGAACGAACAGCAGAGAAACTAAATAAATACACTAGATATAACAGATATAAATATATAGGAAATTACTTAAAAAAAGATTAAGGAGAGATGGCAGAAACAGTGGGAAGAAGATAGAACTGGGAGGTGGCTTTAGTATTCAAAGAAAAGTTGGTGTAATGAGGAGAACAAATTACATTATGGTCATGCAGGGTTAAATAGTGCTTTATATAAAATGGGAAAACATTCAACAGGAAAATGTGATTTTTGTTTTCAAGATGACATAGTAAAACATGTTTTGTTGTTCTGTTCCAAATATTCTGAGAGAAGAGAATTAGTTTGAAGATTACAAGACAATAAATTACAGTTAAATATACAAGTATTTTTGACAAAATGTCTACTTCTGAATATTTTTGTTCTTTACGGAAATACCTCAAGAAGACGAAATTGATAGGATATAGATTTTTTTGGGTGAGGTAATAGCATCCCAGTCCACACTCCACTCCAGTAGATGGCGATAATGCACATCAATACGTTGCTTGCCAATCGCCATAAAAAAGGAAGGAACAAAGAACAAGAACTTCCTGGTAAAACATGTCTGTATCCTCTGCGATCCGCCGTAATAGAAAAGAACAATGTCTGTAGCATCCGTTCTACTCTTTACAACTTCAGTCCAATACGAATGCAGGTGATCTGATAAAGCTCACCTTCGAACCTGAGCGGATATGTCGGGGTTCAGCGCAGAACTAATCGACTACCTGGAAGGTAGAATAACCTTCGAAGAGTTTGACAGACGGAGAGACGAGCGGAAAGCGGAGGTACAACTCATACACAGCCAGTTTTAGATGTAATTGAATATTAAAAAGACAAATCACATCAGAGCATTTATTTTCGTCACTTAAATTTATCACTTAAAATAGATCTATTTCAGCCGTTGGTCATTTTAATGCTTACTTTTCATAAAAAGTCAGAACATTTGAATATTCTATAAGACCAATAAAACACCCGAAGGTAGACGGTTGCTGACTTAACAGCCGTCCAACATTGTTCAGTGCTTTGACCAAGCATATCAATGGAAAGTTAAGTGGAAGAAGGACGTGTGGTCTAATAAAGTGCAATTGCAACCCATCCCAGCTGTAGTGACTATTTGTCCAAAACTCAAATCTCAAAATAAAATTAAAAAAACTTAAGACTTCAAAGTGATCAAAACAAAAGTTGAATTCAACTCAAATAGTCACCTGATACACTGTGGGTTTCTAGCTTATACAGTTCCAAAAAGACAAAAAAAAGTCAAAAATGGAGTTCTTTGTTGCTTTTTTCCATATTCAGGCAAACAAGTTACAAGATTCTGCTGCTTCTCCTGCTCTGATTCCTGCACGTGTTCTCTGATTGACTGATTGGTAGACTGAGGACTGACTGAAGTGATTAACTGGTCAAAAACATATGACCACTGTTAGGAAAATAATTTTAAAATATGCTAGTTTTTAAACTTAAGTATATAGTTGGGGACATAAGTTTGATTACATTAATTTTAGCAACAGTTAACCTTGGTGCATGTGAAATATTAGAGCATGAATATTGTGAGTAGATTTTAATTTAGGTAGATTTGGATAATGATTCAATTTAAAATAAGGACTGATTTTCTTAACTTGCATAACATCACAAACGGTTTTGAAAAAGGACCTTCACTATAGAATGTCTTCTATCAGAGGAAACAGATGTGCTGTGCTAGGCAGTTCACAAAAACAAAAGTAACGGGGGAAAAACGGGATGGGAGAGAGAACTTCTGTCTGCTTATGTACTAGGTCAAATTCTTTGGTGTTTTCTATGAGGTAAGAAAAACACTAAAGTCTTGAGAAAACAAAACTAGTATTTGGGATATTATGGAATCGCTCAGGCAGGAAAACGACCAAAGGTCTAGGTGAAAAATAAATCTGTTTCTGGCAACTAAGGTCTTTGTTCAAATGTATAGAAAGGGAGGAACTGGGAGATGCTCCAGATGTAACTGGCATGAGAACATCCTGTTTTGAGAGTGACCTTTGCTCTCTCTTTCTCTTTATCCTTGGTTTTGAATAGGTCTCCCATCCTATCCAAGTCATTTGAAACTGCTTAGAGGGTTAGGAGAGGACACACTTTCAGTGCATATATTAAAATTAGGAATACACCTCTTAATAAAAGTCACAGCAGCAAGCTGAATTGCTTCGTTTTGCGACCGCATGAGCAGTTCCCAAAGGCACCTTTGTTTTTCTCCTATTTTTGCATTTTGTTCATTTTTCTACTTTTCTCGGATAATTAATGTCTGTTTTATGGTTTGGACTTCTTGATGGCTTGGGTGTGATACTGATCTGTTTTTTTTATCCATTTAATTGTCTGAATAAAACTCTAGATATGTCTGAAGTTGAATGGCGACTGGTTGTTCTCTGTGTGGTTTCCACTGTGTACATGCGGAACTCTGGATTCGGGAGACTAGAAGAAAACAACAAGCAAAGAAGTTTAACAGTTTATTCCTCTAGTATTAACGCCACCCAGGTGCATAATGAGCAACATAAAACCTACGTACTTATACCGTGAAAGACGCATGTCCCAAACTGTAATTAATTAACTAATTGAGTGAATTACTAGCCAAAGACTTATTCTAAATAACTAAAATTAAACAAAAATTCTAATTATAAATCAAGTAGAAAGTAAGCAAATAAAAATGAACTAAATAATCTAAATTCTAAGATTTAACAGAAAATAGAGAAATAGCACCTACACCAGCAGTTTTGAGAGGCTTGTGTCTTGTAACTCCATTTAAGAGGTTGAACATGTCTTCCTTATCTCTGTCTGACTGCCCCCATTCCTGTGTCTCAGACATTCCTGTCTTAGATCTCCCTCTAATCATCCTTTTCCCGTTTTCCACCAGGACTCAGAGGAACTTACAGAAGATGAAAACAAACCTTCAACCTCGGCACAAACAAAAGCTACTGTTGGTAAGATGGCTATCCTGATCACAACTATTACCAAAAACCAAACGTCCCCTGAGCTGATCCAAATCCTGGTTTAGCCCCATTCAGTTTTTGGATTTTTACACATCAGAGAGCATGTCTCCCTGAACTTTATTTTGACTACAAATCATTAAATCAAGTCAAATTGTATCTGTATAACGAACTTCAGAAGCAAGGCATTTCAAAGTGCTTTACATCACCAAACACAAAAACACAGAGTCATACAACATTGAATAAACAATCAAAAACATTAAATTTCCCGCCGAGTCGAAGTTCTGCTCTTCAAATCGGCAGAAAAAAAAAAAAATAACCCGCACCCCTTTTCTCCCTAGCACTTTAACCCGGGTTGGGATCCTAATACCAATTGTTGTTTATGTTCCATAAGCAACTCTAAACAGGTGG
>NW_015114036.1:51867-52896 GCF_001443285.1 Poecilia latipinna | reverse complement strand
CGCCTTAAGAAGTCCGATCATCAGTGGAGTTGTCAGTTCAGCATATGCAACAAGTTATGACAAAAATAAGTCATTAAATTGTTTATAATATGACATAATATGATAACTAGATAGATATACATACATTGTCATGGTTTCAAAGTGTGTTTAAAGCAGGTCTGGCTGCAGCTGGATGCCATACAACTGTTAATAACAAAGTGTATGACGATCTACGTCATGATTCTATGTTGCTGATTAAATAAAATCATATGGTAATGACAGCGTATGCATGTCTGAGCTAAGGTATGACTATCTGACAACGTATGCTGATCTGACAGAACACCGTGAGTTCATGTTAAGCGTATGACAATCTGACCTGACAGAACACCCGTTCTTTGTTCTTGTAATACACTTGTGTACACTGTATCATTATTTTATTTAATTATGTACATTGATATTTTATTTAATTCACAAATAAATAAAACAAGAATGAAAGAGCACGCAGAGCATGCACATTGCTCTTTGATTGTTTTTGTTCAAAGCGGAAGCTGTAATGTCTGCCATGGTGTCAGACTGCCTGGCTTCATGTAGTGGGAGAGAGGGTGAAAACAGTCACTTTGTGCTTGGTTACTTCTTGCTTGTTGCTCCTTGGTCAGTGTTCGTAGTTGTGCGTTATTTACCGTCAGGGCATTGCCTCAATTGCTATGTTAAATGGTACAGAGAGTAGTGGTTTCTGACATGAGCAATATAGGCAAATGCCCAGGGCGTTATTTTTTTAGGTATGGCACCAGACCACTGGAGATTGTAGCACAGAGATGGAAGCAAAGCAGAACAAAGAGTTTGTTCTGCTTTTAATATTGGTCAAATTTATCAAGTATTTAATATCTAGGTCTTTTTATGGGAGTACAGATCTTTCAGATCAGTTTGAGAAGCAATTTTGATCATATTTCACATTTTATCATGTCATATAGCGCGGGGCACTGGTCTTGGTCTTGACTCGGTCTCGACTTCCCTCGGTCTTGGTCTTGACTTGGTCTCGGACCCTAAAAG
>NW_015114036.1:32479-48350 GCF_001443285.1 Poecilia latipinna | reverse complement strand
GCACTCAGTGTTTCAGCTGTTTTACAGTTTTCTTGAAGTTTGTTCCAAATTTGTGGTGCATAGAAACTGAATGCTGCTTCTCCTCGTTTGGTTCTGGTTCTGGGGATGCAGAGCAGAACCAGAAGATCTGAGGGGTCTAGATGGCTGGTACAGCAATAACAGATCTTTAATGTATTGTGGTGCTAAACCGTTCAGTGATTTATAAACTAACAACAGTATTTTAAAGTCTATTCTCTGAGCTACAGGGAGCCAGTGTAGGGACTTTAAAACTGTAGGGACTTTATGTGCTCTATCTGGTGTTATGCACAATCGTAGGGGAAAAGAAAGCACAACCTTGTCGAGTTCTGATGTTTTATGTAGCTGATTTAATAGAATTATTCAATTATTTGCCTCTAATGTTAAGAGTACAAAGACAATGGGCAGACAATTAAAACCCAACATTTTGTGTCTTAAATTGGAATTTCATGGAAAATGAATCAAAAAAGGTTTTTAGTAGAAATTTGTGGGCATACTAAAAGGTAAAACCTTTCCCTCAGTACCTAGTCTGGGCTGCTTTTGCATGAATTACTGCATCAGTGAAGGGTGGCATGGAGGCGATCAGCTTGTGGTTCAGAATGCGACCTTCAGGTCATCTGCATTGTTAGATCTGTGTCTCTCATTTTCCTTTTGACAATATTCCATAGATTCTGCTTTGCTTGACTCTGAAGAGTGTAGTTATCCCAGTTGCATGTGCATGTTTTACAACCACTCTTTTTCCTTCCACTTAATTTTCTATGAACATAATTGCATTAGTGTACTGTATACATCCAGCTGTTTTCGTGGCTTACCTTCCTTGTGGGGGGTGTCGGTTTCTCTGCTGGACAACTGGAAAGTCAAAAGTCTTTAGATGATGTAGGTCATAACATTTTGGATGCTTTTTCTAAAATACCCCGTAACCCACTCTGTATGTCATAAAGCTATATAGTAAATATTACTTATTGAAATGAATTCCTGAACTAAATGACTGAAACAAAATCCACAAATGGAGTCATCTTACTAAAAAGGCCCTTGTACATTGAAGCCGTTAGCAGTTTTTATTTTTTCATTTGAAGCATGAACAATGAAAAACCAAAAAAAATATTAGGTTTTTTGTGTTTCACTTATTACATCAACATAAAAACTTGGATAACAAACCGGTCTGTGGGTTCTTTTGGTTTAATAAACAAAAAAATAAAGTCTGTTTTTTGTGTTTTCATTTTTTTGTTTCAAACCAAAAAAACTGAACTGCCTAAATGTACACAGACCTAAACATGTTCTTCTTTCCTTTTAGAGGATGGAGTCAGCCCAGGAGTACAGCAAGCCTTCGCTTCCATTCTGGGGGAAACGGCAGCAGCGGCATCTTCAGAAGAGGAGGACAGCTTGAGCTATGTTGATGACAAAGATGATAGGGATTTCACTGTGGAGGAAGAAGAGGAGGCAAAGGGAGAGTCCAAAGAGAGGAAGAGGAGGCTGAGGCAAGGAGGCAAAAGAGGCCTGAAGAGCAAGTTGGAGGAGGAGGAGGACATGACGGTGGGAGACGTGTTCAAGCTGGAGATGGAGCTGAACCGAGAAAACAGAAGGTTGATGAAGGTAAGACGGAGAACAAAGATCACCTTGCCTCCTTTTTTAACCTGTGTTTACTCACTATGTCTGTCCAGGGGCGTCGTCATGGCAGCAAGCTGCCTCAGGCTCTCAGAGGGCTGATGGGAGAGGCCAACATCCGTTATGCTCGGGGGGAGAAAGAGGACGCCATCTTGATGTGCATGGAGATCATAAGACAATGTCAGCAGCTGTTCATCTAACTCCCTTCATACAAGTAGATGATCTGATTCCTCACTTGTGTCTTATGTCCTTCAGCCCCTCTGGCATATGAGCCATTCTCCACTCTGGCCATGATCTACGAGGACAATGGAGATGTGGACAAGGCGCTGCAGTTCGGGCTCATTGCTGCCCACCTCAACCCTTCAGACTGTGAGGAGTGGATCCGATTGGCCGACATGTCTCTCGAGCAGGACAACGTCCGACAGGCCATCATCTGCTACACCAAAGGTGAGCCACCTCTGTCACTTCCTGTCCCTCACCTTTACCACCGTCTGATTCTCCCTTACATTTGATGTTCCATTTAGGGGTTTTTTCCAACTTTTTTCTAAACTTTCCTCTTTTCTACAAAAAAGAGGAAGATCTGGTGCAGCTTCTGCGATAGTTGTAATAATTTTGAATTGAGATTACACTACATATTTACACCTAGCCTTTTTTCTTCCTGCCTGACATAAAATCAGTATAAACTTTTCTCGTTTTAGGTTGGTAATCATTATAATTACTTTCATTGGTTAGACTAAAATTCATAATGTGTGTAATGGATGAGAACTGCCTGATTTGGGTCAGATAGTAAAGTATGTCAGAAAATGTTTATTTATAAATCTCTTTTCACAGACATGAAATCACAAAGCACTGTACTCTAAAAATCAACGTTAAATAATACAAAGAATAAAAGAAGCATAAGAAGCACAATAAAACTGACAGAAAAGTCTTTTTGATGTGTAATTGGGTCAGGTTATCTCAGACATATTTTCAGCTCTGCCCACTTATTTTCAACACCATCTGTTTTATGAAGTGCACCAGTCCCTCCCACAGCACAACACCCCAAAAACATGATACTGCCACCCATGTACTTCACAGTTAGGATGATGTCAGACTTCCAAGAGTCCCTCTTTTTTCTATTAATGGTCATTATAGTCAAACACATGGATTTTAGTTTCATCAGACCACAGGATGTGCCTGAAGTCTGACAAGGAAGTGGTGTGTTTGGAGGCATACTTGTAGATGTGTGTAAGGTTTCTATGAAACTTGCTGCACGTATAGACAGAAACTGGTGGGAGATCTTTGTTTTGATGTATTTATAGAACCTCACTGCAAAAACAACATTTTACCAGGTAGTTTTGGTCTAATTTCTAGTGAAAATCTTAGTACACGTGAAATAGGACTAAACTAACTTACAAGTAACTTCAGCAATAAATCAGACCTTGCTTTAAGTCAATAACTTCATCAACAGCCAGTATTATATATTTTCCAGGCACGTAGTACAATTTTATAGCACAATAAAGTTTTTTTGTAGCATACAGTTGTTATAAAAATGCTGGTTATATGAAATATGACCTAAAAGAAATTTCACATTGTAGTTTAAAACCTTGAAATTACTCTATTTAAAAAATCCTTGTCTTTCTGAAAGTCCATCTTCAGGTAGTCATCACAACATTGCACCTCTGTTAACCCTTTAGAGGTCTACACAAGCACTTAAAACAAGCACATATATCTTACTGAAAAGTTACTTATGAGTTAGTTTTGCCTTATCTCAAGAGTACTAAGATATTTGCATAAAAACTAGACTAAAAATACTTGATGACATTTTGTGTTTTTGCAATGCTGCTCATCACTTATCAGAGGTAAGTAGGCCAATTCTAATTGGTAACATGAATAATATCTAAACATCAGTGAAGTCTGTCTGAAGCCTAATCACATTCTGGTCTAAGCCATGCTACGTAGGAGACAGGCAATGTGTTTAAAGTCATAGTGACGCCTGATTGACCCGTTTCCTGCAGCCATCAAGTATGATCCCACCAATGTCCGCTACCTGTGGGAACGCTCCAGCCTCCAGATGCGCTTGGGGGAGCACAAGCAGTGCATGGATGGCTACCGCAAGATCTTGTCTCTGCTGCCGCAGGAGGATGGGGAGCACTTCATGCAGTTATCCAAAGACATGGCTAAGTAATGGATTTTTTAATACTGATTACACATGCATCCAACCAGGTAGGCAGCATTTCATCTGTTTGTATTGCAGGAGTTACTATGAGAGCAATGACCTGCCCTCAGCACTGAGTGTGATAGAGGAAGGTCTGGCCCGACACCCTGGCTTGGTCAGCGATGACTTCCTCAACATGGCAGCTGAGCTCTACATTTGCAACCGCCAGTACAAGAAGACCCTGGAGGTTCAGATATATGTCTATGCAATGGAGTGTCAGAGTAAGGTGTGTTCTATCTCTAAGGTGTGTGTATCTCCTCTAGGTTCTGGTCAAATTTGCAGACATTGTGTTGATTCGAGAAGAGTCCCCATCAGAAAGTTCTGCTCTGTCTATGAAGGACCTGGGGACAGAGGAGCAGCAGAAGGAAGGAGAAGAGGGCACAAAGTCAAACACTGCAGAGGACAATGGTGAGTTCATTACCCAACCTCTTTGTTTGTGTTCAGTAAGTATGCATCTTTGTGGAAACAAAAATCTCATTGGCTCCTTCTTGGAAGTCTTCTTGCAGACTTTTGCTGTTAATTAAGCCTTCTTAATTAACAGTAAAATTAAGAAACCAAAATTAAGAAACTTTGCTCCTGCAACTTTATAATTCTGCAATGTCCAAAGACAACAACTTAGGCAATATTTTCATCGGTATTTTAATAGATTTTGTACATATTAGGGATGAAAGAAGTAATCGGATTAATTAATCGTGATGAAATGATTATTGAAATAATCTAATTTACTAATCAACTAATTGTTAACTGGAGTATACAAACTCTTTATGTAATATTGCTCTTAGACAGGATCCTTCTCTCTGACATCACTGTCAGACAGTCCAGCTCCCCTCCGATGTTGCTGGCCTTCCGGATCAGAATGTTACGTCTACAAGGATTGTTTGGGGGGTAAAATTAAAGGAGACCACACAAGGATTTTCTGACTTCAAGAAAAACTAATTTATTAGATTATACTAAAAAAATAAAACTTGAAAAGGAATACCTGAAATGATAAACCAAATAAGATTAATCTAAAACCCAAAAATAACCCGGAATAAACAAATGCAAAACAAACCTAACAAAACCCAACCATAAGATACAAACCAAGCCAAATGGGCTTCTGAGGAAGGAGAGGGAAAAGCCTCCATCTATGCTGCATGTATGACAGCTTTAAAGCAGCAGAGCTGCAATCAGGGCAAAACACACCTGCAGAAGGCCCGTCTCCAGAACAGGTGGGAAGCTATCAATGGATTGGACTTTAGCCCGTACTGTCTACACTTGTCCTTGCCCAACAAGTTTTCCCAAATAAGTCACTGTAGCTCTTGCAAACTCAGATTTTGCTAAGTTTACAGTTAGATGAGCATCCTGAAGACGCCGAAGCAGTTGGCGGATGCGTAGCATGTGTTCAGTCCATGTGTCACTGAAGACCACTACATCATCCAAGTAGACAACACAACCTTCCAGCCGGGCAATCACTTGGTTCGTCAACTGCTGAAGTGGCAGGTGCATTCCGAAGACCAAAACTCATTACAGTATAAGAGTATAATCAGGACGGTGTGATAAAGGAAGACACCTCTTGGGCTCGAGCAGAAAGGTACTTGATAGTAACCTTTGAGCAAATTGAATTTACTCACTTAGCAGTTCAACACAGTCTTGCATCTGAGGAAGTGGATAGGAGTCCGGTTTTCTAATGCTGTTGAGTTTCCTGCAATCAGTACAGAATCTATAAATACCATCAGGTTTTTTAACCAACAGACATGGCAAGACCCAAATGGAGCAAGATGGTTTAGCCAGGCTGTTCTCCAGCAAATACTGAACTTCTGACTCCAAAAACATACTTTTTTTCTGGAGGAACACGTTAGAAATGCTGACAGATGGGCTGTGCAATTTCCATATTAATGTCATGTTCATTTAAGCTAGTACGTGTTGGGAAATCAGTGAACAACTCACAAAAATCTAAAATGAACTGCTGCAACTGCTCACTTCTTTCTGCAGACAAATGACTCAATAGTAGTTGCAAATTAGATAACATCTCATAGTTCTTAAGTCTCGGCTGGAACACAGCATCATCTGGAGTCTGCACATCCTCATCTAATCTTGCTGTGAAACTCAAGTCCACCTTTACTGTAGAGGCAGCTGCGTTCATGTCTTTGTCTTCGAGTTTGACTGAAATAGGGCTTCAGTAAGTTTCAATGGCAAAGCTGAGTTGGTCATTTACAGTCTGGGGTAAACACAATGTAATCTTGTGCTGACACCTGTCTCAACAGAATATGGACCATAAAACTTTGCCTGAATATACAACCTTGAATAGGAAGTAAGGCAAGCAAATTATCTTGAAACAGTCCTGAGTGAAACACTCTACTTTCAGCCTTCTGGTTAAACCATTGTTTCACACACATAATGAAGACCACACGCATAATGTCCAAACACTAGTTCATTCAGACTGAACACTGTGCTCTCTTGTACAACTTCACGAGCTGCCAGTGTAAAAGCCCTGAAGAAGGGGAGAATTTTAATAAAAGAGCCGGACACAGTGCTTCTGCTCCAGCGATTATTATTATCTCGTTGACTTACAAACATACACAATGATATCAACGTTGACACAGCAGTATGTTAGCAGCGGTGCTAACAGTGGAGCTAACAACGAAATTTAACATTCAGAGCGTCCACAAAAGACCCACAATCTTTCTGAAAGTTAAGAAACAAATGTACAATCTACCTGAAGAAGGAGAGAATTTTAATAAAAGAGCCGGACACGGTGCTTCTGCTCCAGCGATTATTATTTTCTAAGGAGGAAGTTCCGGTGCTCTTCACTATGGCTAGCGCAAACGCTAGACTCTCCCTGCTGGTTGAATCTGACCACTGCTTCAGCCAAATCAAACTAGTCAGCCTCTGAAATAACCAAATTTCAATCCATCACACCAGAAGACGTCAAGGCAGACCTTCTTCCCTCTCTCTACTCAACTCTGTGCAGTACGCTCACAATCCCTTCAGGGTTTGGTGAAAAAGCTCCAGCGCCCCCTGGGTTTGAGCATGACAAGTACTGATTTTGTCAATGGACTACACCAAGTTGTTAAAAAATCTCAGCAAATTGATACCTTGCCTATCTGAATTAACTTTGGAATCCCAAACACTGAAATGAAACTAGACAAAGCTTTGATCTCCGACTTTGTTGTAATGGTTTTCAGAGCATATGCTGCATGATACCGAGTGCTTTTACACATAACTGTCAAGTAGATACACAGATTCTGACTTTGAAGGACTCAGTGGGCCAACACAGTCTATGATCAAGTGTTCAAAAGGTTTCCCAGCTGCAAGTATGGGGATAAAGGGGAGCTGGTTTCAAGTTTTGATTAGGTTTTCCAGTTAACTCTTAAATGTGACGGATTTTCACAAAATAAGCAACATTTTATTTCAGACACGGCCAATAAAAATGACGTAAAAATCGATTATAAGTTTTATTGACACCAAGATGGCCGGATAATACTCCATGAGCAGTTTTTAAGGCAAGGTTTCTGAACTTAACTGGAACTACAACTTGATAAACTGGACCAACAACATCCCCATCACCATAAGACAACCATTTATGTACCAATAGGTTGTCTTGTAGAAAATACCCACATGAAACTTTTGTATCCTGTTCAGCTGAAGGTACTTGGTCAAACAGAGCAGCTAAGTTTGTGGTTTCCTGCTAGACAGAAATCATCTCACTGAGTGATAAAGGAACAGGAAGAGTTGGCAAACAGGCAGTCTTCTTAAGAATAGAACCAGGCTTACCAGACTCAACCTCATCAGCCAAAGAACTGGTAATGGCACGAGTTACTGCACAAGAAGGAAATGCCTCAGGAAAGTCTCGGAGCACATACGTCTGACACAGAAATGGATGGAAAAGCTTGGACCACTGGAGGAGTTGCAACATCTCACCACACTCATCCACCTGCCAGATTGTTTCCTAGAATGAGAGGAACACCTTCTACAGGAAAAGAAGGATGAACAGCTATAGTTACTTCTCCTTGTACCGTTTCTGATTGCAAGTAGATCTTCTGCAGAGGCACAAAGAAAGTTTCCAACCCAATACCTCTAATTAAGACACTATGACCAGTATCAGAAAATGGAGAAAATGGCAAAACAGATTCCAATATGAAAGACTCGGATGCTCTGGTGTCGCATAGAATCTTCACAGCCACTTCATTTGAACTGCCACTCAAAGAAACAAACCCATATGCGATGACAGGAGAATAGTCTTGTCCGACATCCTTCTCAAAAATCTGAGGATCTGTGGCATTCAATTCTGAAAGACTTAAAGTCCGCTCAAACAGTTGCTCTTACACTCTAAACTTTAGCTGGAGGTGTAGACTCCACTGAATGCAACTGTGAAACACTGGCTAAAGCTACAGGTTTTTGACAATCCTGTTTACCTCTACCTGATTTAGTTTTGGTATTCAGAGGACTCATTTTTTCGGTGTCCCTTCTGGCGACAGTAATTACAAGGAAAAATTGTCACCAAGTCCACTTTAGATTTCAAAGTAGGATCCTATCTAGTTTTACTAGGAAACCATTCCTGGTGGGAATCTTTAAAGCTACGGCCACCTTTCAAATTATAATCCGTCACAGTTTTATGGGTTGGAACATACTCTTCTGCTAAGACAGCAGCTTTAGCAGCAGATTTTGCTTTTTGTTCTTTAACATATGTGGCAACTCAATCTGGAATAATGTTCTTGAACTGTTCCAACATCATTTTGAGTCACAAAGGGACCCAAAATTATCCACTTCTGCTGATAACCAGCAATAAAACTGTGTTTTGTTCTCTGACCAGATGAAAAAACCAGATCTTTTCAGCCTTCCTGCAGTTCCTAAATTGTTGTCCATGATGTTCAGGAACCAGTTCATAAGCCTTCAAAACAGCTTCTTTAACAGATTTGTACACCTTTCTTTCAGCTGAAGTTAATGAAACTTAGGCTTCTTGGGCCTTACCCACCAGCACACTTTGCAACTGGATGGAGCAATCTAGATTACGCCAGTCATTGGCCTCTGCCAAATTCTCAAAGAGAAAAACACATCAGGATCTCTTTCATTAAACTTAAGTAACGGCTTCAACATGTTAACCAAGTTATGTCCAGAAAACCCACCACCACCTTTGGACAGATTATAAGGTCCACCTGCCCTCAGACCTCAACTTCAGACGCTCAGCTTCTAGAGATAATTTCTGTACCTCCTACTCATGTGCTGTCCTCTTTTCCTCTTGCTCACATGCCAGGCATTTTTTCCTGTAAAGCTAGTTTTGTCTCTCTTCAAACTCATGTTCTAGCCGCAATTTTTCCAACTCAAACTGCATTTTAAACTCTGTTCTCTCAAACTGAAATTCTAATTGACAGGCTTGAGAAACTGTTGGACACGACAATTCGTCCTCCAACCTTGAGGCAGTAGTTAAAGAATCTGAACCAAGGGAAGTTGCGTCTGTCACATAAGCATCTGAAAGAGAAACAGTAAAGACATTCAGTTTTAAAAGTTTGTTCTTAAAGAAGCTCATTAGCTGAGGTAACTTTAGTCCTTTTGCAGCTTCAAAAATCAATTTTAAAATGTTCAGCTACTTGAGAAATCTGCTTCTTTTTTAAGCTTTTCCAGCAGCTCTAAAGTTGGGGAAACCAAACAAAAAATGGCAAATCTCAATTTTCCAACAGCCAACTGTCCAAAACCCTGCAAGAAGAAAGGGCAGAGACCTACTGCAGCTGTAACTAAATATATGTATATAAATTAGCTATTTTTAATCATACCTAATGGAGTGAGTTGATGTCAATCAACATGCTGGTGATACCCCATATGCTACTTAAGGTAACCTTAGCATTTGGACTAATGCATACTGAATGCATTTAGTCCTTGTTAAGCAGCGCAACAGTGATGCAGATCAGATCAGAGTGCTGGGTTCCAACCCAGCATACTTTGGCATGCCCCTTTTAAATTTCTTCAGAAACTTTCTGGTTTAACTCAAGTGCTTCAGCTATGAAACAAAATGAAAGAAAAATAAACTTTCACAGGTAAGAGGATTGGGAAGTATAAGTAGTATTTGTAATTATGTGTCTGATGTTCCTGCAGATGAAATTCTGGATGTTCATGTTCCGGACAGTGTCCCAGTTGATCTCAGGGCCAAGCTCATTGTCTGCCTCATACAGCTAAATGTTTTCACACCGTCTGAGGTAAAGACAAGTCATCACTTTGTATCAGTCCACAGCTTAGAAACCATGAGCCCACTTTAATGCAGGTTGTTTGTTTCTGCAGGGCTTAGTGTCGACTTTGATGGAGCAGAGTCCAGAGGAGATCGGGGACCTGTACCTAGACGTGGCTGAAGCTTACTTGGAGCAGGGGCGCTACACGTCTGCTCTGCCTTTGCTATCGGCCCTCGTCGTCTCTGAGAAGTATGACCTAGCTGTGGTCTGGCTGCGGCACGCAGGTGGGAGCTGAGTCACTGACAGACATTTTAAGTCTTTCCATCAGAAGGACTTAAAATGTCCTTCTGACATAGACATAGACATAGGGTATACATTTTTTTCATAATCCATATCTGTGTAGGTGAGGGCCAAGGTAATAAGAGTATAGTTAAAAATCGTGGGAGGTCTCTTTCCTGTTTCGGTGTCTAAATGTTCTGTTTCTCTTTTTTTTTTTTCTTTTTTTTTTTTATAGACCGGTCACAATAACAAATTTTGCTGGACGATAAATTGTCTGATAAGTTATTGCAATAAACGATCATGTTGTTATTTTAAGACTCTTTTTGAATTATAGAGTAATTACATAGCAATGCAGTTACAGCCTCTTGAAGACCAATAAACTTTCTAACAAGTATTTCACATCTGAACTGGAAAAGATTTTGAATGCCTGAAAAAAATCAACTGAATACCCAAAACAACAAATTAAATTAGACTTTTTTCATCCAGCCTTTGGTAGAAAGAGCGATACAAAAAAAAACATACAAGGTAAGGTAACTTTAGTTATATGGCACATTTTCAGCAACAAGGTAATTCAAAGTGCTTTACATGAATTAAAAGGAAATACAAACAAAATAACAAGCCATAGGAAAGAGCACAAAAAGAGGAATGGAGACATTAGGGCAAATTGCAACATTCAGACAAAACAAAGGGGCAAAACAAAGACATGAGTGAAGGTGGTGACGTCACAGGGCCATGAAACGAGGTGGCTGAGTCTCCTGGCATAGTCTGATAGAGGTGTTGTTTATTGAGGAATGATGTCCTTGGGAGCGATCAGCTTCACAGCTCTATGGATACAGGAGGGGGTGAGGTGGGAAGGAGCGTTGTGTTTACATATCTTCAAGGAGATTGGAAATGTGCAGCCCTTCCGAGGCCACATGGGGAAAGCCAATTCAGAAGCAGAATGTCATAGGTCGGGAAGATTATAAATTTCAATCTTCCCTAAAGTCTCTCTGATACATCTCAGTTCCCAATCATCCAAATTAGTTTGGTCGTTCCACTGAACCGAAACTAGCAACTTCTCCAAGATCGATTCCATCCTGTTAGTGAGTTTTAGAGTCCTCGTCTCTGTCCACACCAACAGTCTGAGTGTTCGCTAGTTCGGCCAAGTCCATCACAAATTTGTTGATAATCCAGGAATCCACAAGCTCCAAACAGCAGAAATCCTGTTATCATGAATAAATCCAGGGTGAATCCCCGCAGGACAAGAGGGCTCTCCTGTGCCCAGACTTCTCGTCAAAAATTTAATCAATTGCATTGAGAGATCGGTTGACCAGATCCATAATTTGTAGATTTGGATGATGTGCGAAGAAAGTCTCTAAGAATATAGAAAAAGACGGGACAAAAACAAAGCAAGCAGGGCAGACTAGGGCAGGGAGGGAGCAGAGGAAAAAAGCGTCCGCCTTCATCGAGAGAGCAGAGGAAAGTCAAAGTATTTCAAGTAAGGGGCTATTTATCAGAAGACCTAACGATAATACTCAGGGAGGATGAGGGTTGTATTTATCACACCAGAGACAGAAAAAAATAGTGCAAAAGGTGATTTATATTATACTTGAAAAAATTATTTACAATATATACAGGATAAACTTTCATCAAATGAAGGGTTCAATTTTCCATCAACCACAAACCTTTCCAAATCAATTGATGATCAATTCCTTCAAAAATGTCCATATGCTGGTAAAAATCCTGCACAAGTAATAATAGTCCAGTTCGGTTTATCCGATCACCAGTCAAGGAATCAAAAGACTGAATCAGTCTTTAGCAGGTCCAACAGGTACTGTAGCCTGTCCCCACAGGCTACAGTACCTTCTACCACATAGATGGAAATCCAGCAGTTGAACTTCCAGGTTCCTTGGGCCAAAAGGCTAGTAGTAGCTCACCATCAAATGGGGACCTGGCCATTATAAACAGGACAAACATTCAGTCCATTTCCTCTTAATATTAGTCAATATCAAGTCATTATTAATACCATAATCACTTCCTTCTTATAAGTAAATGGAATTAACATAAATATGCATGTACATGATTCACTTAACTGGTTATCTTAACCCAATACAATGACAATAATTCAAATAAAGTGCTCCTTATTTTCAGTATTATTTGAACCAAATGTTAAATATTTCACCATTGGAGAATATATGGCTCTCTTTCATCAAAAAATATTGAACAAATTAACTAAATGGTTATCAACAGAAACATAATATAGCCTTAATATACCATGCTAATGTTAGCATTAGCATGCTCCAAACAATGAGACAAACACTCACCAGTTAACTTATTCCAATTTTTAAACCCAAGTAAACCCATTCTTTTGAAGATTTGAGGCATCTAGATACTGCAAGGTGCATCATTAGGAACATAATAATCAAAAATGAAAAGCAAATTATTTCAAGCCCACCTGCAGCGTCCCACCCTAAACTTCCTTATCCACCATATGCTCTTGGAGACCAAACAATTGGCCCCACCCTACTTTTAAAAACTCAAATCCCTCAATATCTTGCAGGATTTCATATTTAGTCCTGGAATGGTGGGCAGGATTAAAAAAGTACAAGGGAGACTTAACCTCAATTATTAAAAAATATCTGGGTTTCCCCCAAATAACCTTACTTTCTTCTTTCCTTCTTTGTCATTCCTTCTTTTCATTTTTCCTACTTTCTATTTTTGTCTCCTTTCTTCTTTCCCTGCATCCTACCCCCATTCTTTCATTGTTATCTTCCTTCTTGCAAGTACGGAAAAGTCTGAAATTTTTCTATAAAAATGAGTTGGAAGCCTGTTTGGATGTAATGTATTTGTTCAGTGTTTTCTTTGCAGGAGGACATTTGCAGGATTTCTACTGACCATATAATTGTGCAGTTTGACATTGCACTAAAAAACCAAATCATATCTTATTCACGTGTGATTTTATTTGCTTTTCTTAATTACAAAATTTTTTTTTTCTGACATTACTGGAATATTGAGCGCATTTGTAATGGAAGTGCAGCTCGTCTGTTTTCAAATGATGTCCCCTGCTTGTGTCACAGAGTGTCTTAAGGCTCTGGGCCACATGAAGGAGGCAGCAGAGAGCTACACCAAGGTGGTGGAGATGGCCCCGCTGCACCTAGAGGCCCGGCTGTCTCTCGCCACGGTGCAGCAGCAACTGGGGAGGATGGACTGTGCTCTGAAAGCGTTGGAGTCCATGTACGATAGCGACACGCTGGCCCAGGATTCGTCTGCTGCACAAAAGGTCAGGCTGTGTTCTTTGTATGTCTTTTTTATGTCTGCTGAATTAGGGAAGTTTTTGTTGGGGGACCATCTAAGATAGCCTTTCTGTCAAACTGTGGTCCCTGGACCACTGGTGCTCCACTGATGCCCCCTAGTGGTCTGTAAGATACTGCATGTAAAGATCTGTTTATTTGCCGTGATGTGAACTAAAAGTGCGACGCATACAGTTAGCTTACCAAAGGGTTTTGATTAAAAATAACAATGACTAATAACTGGCTTAAAACCAGATTACTCAAAAGAAAAACTTAAGATGCTGGTGGAAAGAAAACACCATGACTGCTACATATGTGATCAGAGGAAGCCAAGTCATACCTGCTGAGAGGATTGATTAATTCATGTTATTCATGAGCGATGAGGTTTTTTTGAAAGGCTCGATGCTGTCAACGGTAGGACTCCAGTATCAGTTAGTGACAACTGTTCTTTGTTTTTTATAACTTTGCTTGCGTATAATGTTGTGCTTGCACATCTACAGCTATTGTTGTTTTTATTTCAATAAAAATTATTAAATTAACTTAATTAAATGCAATGGTGCAGAAGAGGAAATACAAACAAAAAAACAAAACAATGCTATTTTGTTATCTTGTTTGTATTTCCTTTTAACTCATGTAAAGCACTTTGAATTGCCTTGTTGCTGAAAATGTGCTATATAAATAAAATTACCTTACCAAAGTACAGAGCAAAAGAAGAAAAAGAATCTAATAATTTTGATCCAAAGTGTATAAACTAGATACTGTATATCAGCTCAGGTATTTTTTTTATTTCCTATGAAGTTCTAGAAATGGAAAATATTTAATTGCCATCCAGGCCAATTGTGTGTGTTGTAATGGTAGGAATTGAAGCTGCTGCTGCATCGCTCCACACTGCTAAAGACGCAGGGTAAAATGGAGGATTATCTGGACGCTATGATCACCATGATCTCTATGCTTCTCAAGGTAACTCTTGTCTAAGCCTGTCGCAATAAGCAAATAATCTACTTATCGCATGATAAATTATAAGGAGCTTGATCTTTTCCATCCTGATATTTTTTGAAGGGCACTTTTGTTTACAGAGACATTACCTATTTTATTGATTGTTTCAGTTATGTATGGTGTGCTAGACTTTTTTTGTTCATCAGTTTGACTGACACAAGGTGAAACATACAGTGCCTTGCAAAAGTATTTGGCCTACTTGAACTTTTCAACCTTTTGCTGCTTTTCAGGCTTCAAACATAAAGATCTAAAATTTTTATTATTTTGTGAAGACTCAACAAGTGAGACAGTCGTGAGATGAAATTAAATTTATTGGATATTTTAAACTTTTTTTAACAAATAAAAAAGTGGGGCATGCAATATTATTCGGCCCTCTTGCGTTAATACTTTGTAGCGCCACCTTTTCCTGCAATTACAGCTGCAAGTCACTTGGTTTTGTCTCTATCAGTTTTGCACATTAAGATACTGATTTTCTTGCCCATTCTTCCTTTCAAAACAGCTGGAGCTCAGTGAGGTTGGATGGAGAGCGCTTGTGAACAGCAGTTTTCAGCTCTTTTCACAGATTCTCGATTGGATTCAGGTCTGGACTTTGACTTGATCATTCCAACACCTGGAAACGTTTATTTGTGAACCATCCCATTGTAGATTTTGCTTTATGTTTGGGATCTCTGTCTTATTGGAAGATAAATGTCCGTCCCAGTCTCAGGTCTTTAAAGACTCCAACTGGTTTTCTTCCAGAATGGTTCTGTATTTGGCTCCATCTATCTTCCCATCAGTTTTAACCATCTTCCCTGTCCCTGCTGAAGAAAAGCAGGCCCAAACCATGATGCTGCCACCACCATGTTTGACAGTGGGGATGGTGTGTTATAGGGTGATGAGCTGTGTTGCTTCTATGCCAAACATATAGTTTTGCATCGTGGCCAAAAAGTTGGATTTTGGTTTCATCTGACCAGAACACCTTCTTCCATGTTTGCTGTGTCTCCCAGGTGTCTTGTGGCAAACTTTAAGCCAGACTTTTTATGGATATCTTTGAGAAATTGCTTTCTTCTTGCCACTCTTCCATACAGGCCAGATTTGTGCTGATTGTTGTCCTATGGACAGACTCTCCCACCTCAGCTGTAGATCTCTGCAGTTCATCCAGAGTGATCATGGGCCTCTTGGCTGCATCTCTGATCAATCTTCTCCTTGTTCGAGGTGAAAGTTTAGAGGGATGGCCGGGTCTTGGTAGATTTGGTCTGATACTCCTTCCATTTCAATATGACCGCTTGCTCAGTGCTCCTTGAGATGTTTAAAGCTTGGGAAATCTTTTTGTATCCAAATTTCTCCACAACAGTATCTGGGACCTGCCTGCTGAGTTCTTTGGTCTTCAC